>NW_006369654.1:0-890 GCF_000327345.1 Myotis davidii
TCCTCTCTCTCTAAAAATCAATAAATTATTTTTAAAAACCCCACCAGGATCAACAGGTTGTAGTTCAGGGGATCAATGGGTTTGTTGTTGTTCAAGTAGATAGTTGGCAAAGGATGGGTTCAACAGGAAGAAGTAGTGAGGTGGTCCAGGCATGTGATTGGGAATCTGGGAGTGGCCATCCATATTACTCTAGTCAGGGAGATGGTGAGAAGTAAGCCAGTATCAGGCAGGTCAGCTATTCAGCCAGCAAGACCCCAGTTAGAATCCTCCAGTTCGAATGGTTAGAAGTCAGAGGCAGTACCGAGATGATGCTGGTGGCCAGGGATAAGCAGGCAAACAATAATGACAAAGGTCAGTGGACTGGGGCAGAAACCCACTTACCTGAATAGGACACTAGTGGGAGTTGGGTCTCGGGAGTAAGTCAGAAGCCAACTTTCGAAAACTGGTCAAGTCAGTTTAAAAAAGAAGTGTCTTAGTTAACCATTGGATGTAAGCCCACAAAGTCAGGGACAGGTGTTGTTCCAATCAAAACCACAAGGTATACCCAGGGCCTGGCATGCAGCAGGTGTTCGATATACACCAGATGAATAAATGCCTGAGTGTGGGGATGTCTGCTCTTTCAATTGAACCTCAGGTTCCCATGAAATCTATTTTTCTCCCTTCCCTAACTGGTTTCTAATCTCTATAAACCTTAGAGCACTTAAGAATCACCTGTTTTAAAATGAAAATTTTAAAATTGCCCATTTTCATGACCCACCTTCAGTGGAACCGATGTTGGAACTGAGGACTTTTTAACAAACATCTCAGGAATTTCGATACAGGTGGTCCTACGCTCGCATTTTGAAAACCATTGCTTACAGCAAGCATGCCAAACTCAAAGGCTAACACGG
>NW_006369655.1:0-890 GCF_000327345.1 Myotis davidii
AAGATGGTTATTTTACAGACTCAAAAAAGAACAAAGAAAAGTTCACTCTTTTATTCCGCAAATATTTAAGTCCTATTCTGGAGAATCAAAATAGTCAAGACCATAACCTCATTTAACTACAACCTTGGCCCATATATCCAAAGCCATCCAACCAGTGAGATGAAGCCAAAATTAAAATTCATTTCTACTGACAACTTTCCCAAAGATCTTTTCAGTCACAACTCTACCCAAATTAAACTTAATAGAACTACAAGTTAGCTATTCTCACTCTAGCCCGTGCACTAAAAAGCTAGTCATTCTACTTTTAACCCAACACTAGAATGAGGCAGCTAGTGATAGGTCTGAAGAATAAAGGTTGCTTCTAGATAGTCCACTTGAGAATTGGATTGCAAGGAAAAATATGAGGTATAATATCTTAATTCAATGGCTTTCTCTTCAGTATATTTGGAGGTGGAAATGTTGCCTGTGAAATGAGCCAACCCATACTGATGTCATGGCATTCCTTGACCTTTGAAGTCTGATTATATTCTGTGGTGTAACAGTTCTATTGAGTCTTCACATTCCCATACACTGATACACCCTCATCTTTTTTATTCCACAGTAACATGAACACACATAATGATTTAGCAGTCTTTTTCTAACTGACTTTACAATATGACTTCTGCTTGATGTTCCAAAGTTTAATCGTTTGATTATATAAACCCTGGATTATTCTTGCCAATGAAAGCAATTGTCTTTATTTTCATGACAAAGAGTAAATTACTTCAATACTACTGAAACATGGCTTCATGGGTTGTGCAGGTAAAGCATTTCATATTTTTAGCTGAACAATTCATTTTATGTTTATTATAATTTCTCCAGTGCTTTGCCATATTTTATTTCATATTTTT
>NW_006369656.1:0-890 GCF_000327345.1 Myotis davidii
CACATCTAAATCTAACAGCATATTCTGTTTATTCTATCATCAAAATATATCATGCAACATTTTCTTTATAGCTCTCTTATTCAAACTATATTTATCTTTCACCTGGATTGCTTACATAGTTTCCTATTTAACATCCCTATATTATTTTCAAACCATCTGTAAAAGTGATTCTTTAAAGCATAAATCAGATCATGTTGCTTCTCTGTTCAAAACCTTTCAAATGTTCCTCCTCTTACACAAAAAAAGAAGAAGAAAAGCCTTTAAAATGGCTTAGAAGGTGCTGTGGATTCTGTCTGTCTTACCTCTTTGGCATTGTCTCCTGCTAGTCTCTCCCTTACACAATCTCCTCCCAACCGTCCTGTGACCTTGCTGATGCTTGAACATGTTCAGCAAGCTCCCATTATAGTGTTTTTGTACCTGATGTCCTCTCTACCTTGAGTGCTTTCTTCACATTTTTGTTCAAATATCTTTTTCTTAGTAAGGCCATACTCAATCATCCCATGAAAAATATGACAAGCCACACTTCCCACCAGGCACTTCTTATCTCCATGACTTATTTTGTGCCTCATTTCCTCTTGAATGTATGTGCCAAAGGGAGGGAATTTGTTTTTTTCTTGGTACTATCTCTAGAGACTGGTATATAGTGGGACTCAAAAAATACTTGCTGCATAAATGAATGAAAAAAGAAGCCGTTGCTCCCATGTGTAAGCTCTTCTGACCTGTTATGTCAAACAGTGGGTCCTCAGGAAAGTTTTGAGTAATCTTAGATTTAGACCCTTCTGGCTTTCCCTCATATTGTTCCCAATTGAATTGATTACGATGTAATATAACATAATTGGTTGCATCTCTTAACAGTGATCCTGTTTTCACTTCTGGACTCATTTTTTTTT
>NW_006369657.1:0-890 GCF_000327345.1 Myotis davidii
CGTTCAGTAGCTTAGGCTTTTATATATATAGATTAGAAAGCTCAGCTATGGGTTGCTTCTGTTTACTTACCTATTAATTTTCCTGTACTGGATGTTAAGTGCTCTAAAGATTGTAATGGTTACTTACTTGTTTACTCTGAATGCCCATGGTTTATCTCTATGTCTGGCATATGATGAATACTCAATAAATGTTTGTTGATTGGAGAAGAATAAAAAATTATTGCATGATTGGAATATCTGTAGTAGTTCTTGAGCAAGCCTTTCCAACCCCTTGATGCATGGTGCTTCACACTGCCTTTGACACATAAAACCCTATTCAAAAGCCTTCAGTAGCTCCCCTTACTAAGTGATTGGGCATCAAAGCTGTGACATACACTGTACAAATTATTAAAAAATTACTTATTTCCACACATAACTTAAAATTTAGTTAGGAACATAAGCCAAGAATGATTAAAATAGAAACAATAACAATAATGGTCAAGTTTACACAATATACACTGCATACTTATATTTATAAGTACCTGACTTAAGTCATCTAATCCTCACAATAATCCATTCAAATAGGAACTCTCCATGTCAGAGGTAAAGAAGTTATATAATTTTCCCAAGGTTCTAGAGGGAGTAATTGGCAGGACTGAGATTTGAAGCTAGATATCCTGTTTCAAAACCTTTGCTTCAAACCTCTGTTTGAAACAGACAGCCTGTTTCAAAACCTATGCACCATGTTGCCTCTAGGAACATAGTACAAAATTGCCTACATGTCCCAAAACAATTGCAAGATTGGCTGCCAAATGGTTGGATAGACAAATGCTATACCTTTAGAGGAGGGAGCAGTGGCTTTGTGACAGGAAAACTTTATGGGAGAGATGAAAATTGATTAGAATTGACTT
>NW_006369658.1:0-890 GCF_000327345.1 Myotis davidii
GTGTGTGTGTGTGTGTGTGTGTGTGGCTTGAAGGAGACAGATCAAGAGTGGTAAAAGAGGTAGAACAGAAGAAAAGATGAAAGAAGTGATATGCCAAGTGTTGTCAAGAAGTCATGGAAGATTAAGACCGAAAAGTAGTCATTGAACTTACCCGAAGTTATTGTCAATAACCTTGTAGAGAGGGAGTTGAGTGGGCGCCGTGGGCGCTGTCTGAGTGGGAGGGCGGGGGTGTTGGTGAGGAGATGTAATGTTCTGTCCTAAGGGCTTTCCAGATACTAATTCATCTGCTCGCCATGACCTCAGTACAGGTGGTTTTGTGCCGGGAGAAAGAAACAGAGGGTGGGTTCTTGTGTGGAATGGAAGCTCATTTCTGCTTCTGTTTTGTCTCTTTTTGTTAAAGCACGTGGAGGGATTCAGTCAGAAGGAGATGTTGAAAGTTGGGGAGAGAATCCAGACTGTTCTGCCCCGAGGAAGCGGGAAGGGAGGGATGCTGGCCCAGGTGGGGGTTGGCCGGGGACAGGAGCAGGGACACCTGGGTGAACACAGATGTGGGAGGGAGGGTCCAGAGGGGTAGGGGTGGGCTCTTTCGGGTGCATGCTGGGAAGGGGAGGCAGTGCTGCTGGCGGCGTCCTCCTTGGGGAACCAGGCGGTGCCACCTTCTGCACTGGGTGAGTGAGGGGTACGGGAGGCCGGGTGTTTAAGAAGTAGAGGATGTTCCATTTGGGCACCACAAGAACGGGCTGAGAGCTGAGTGGAATGACGGAGGGATGCTGAGAAGGGCAGCGACATGGAAGGTCATGGCTCTGTCCCCGCCCTAGGGATGGCGAAGGTAGAACTTTGCACGGATCTCAGGTTGGCGTTTTTGCCCAGGTGGATACATCTCTCTCTCT
>NW_006369659.1:0-890 GCF_000327345.1 Myotis davidii
TTGCCTATTTGTACTATTCCTATTGAAAATAGGATATTCAAGTCTCCAACTGTCATTATTGAATTGCTTATTCATCAAAGCATTTCTGTTATATTTTGCTTCATGTATTTTGGGACTCTAATGTTGTATATAAATAGATTATAGGTGCACACATATAGGTAATTGTTTTATCTTTGTATAGATACACCCTTTCATCTTGATGAAATGTCCTTCTGTGTCTATAGTAACAAATTTTGTCTTAAAAGTCTATTTTGTTTGATATCGGTACAGCCACCCCATCTCTCTGTTTGTTGCTAAATGTTTGCATGGAAAATTTTTTCCATCTCTTTACATTAAATCTATTTATGTATTTAAATCTATAGTCTGTTTCTTACAGACAGCATATAGATGGATCATAATTTTATATCCATTCTGCCAACCTCTTCCTTTTGGTTGTATTGTTTAATGTAAATACTGAAATGTAAGATTTGTGACTTCCATGTTATTATTTGTTTTCTATATATTTTATGACTTTTCTGTTCCTCTGTTCCTCCATCACTTCTATCTTTTGTGTTAAATAGCATGTTTTTTCCTTTGTCACTTTTTACTCTATTTTATGGAATTATTTTCTTATTGTTTTCCCCTGTGGATTACAATTAATATCTTAAATTATAACCATCTAGTTAAGATAACGGGGAACTCAATTTTGAAAGTATACAAAAAGTTTGCTCTATATAGCTCCATTATCATCTGAAATACATCTTTATACATTATGTACTCATCAACACATATTTATAACTATTGCTTTAGGCAGGTGTTTTTTAAATTAAGAGAAAAAAGTTACAAACAAAAAATACATTTATAATGTATTTTCTATTTTCCTATACAGTTACCTGTAGTTATTTTGTTTA
>NW_006369660.1:0-890 GCF_000327345.1 Myotis davidii
CTTCCCTTTCCTTCCCTCCCTCTCTCCCTCCCTTCCTACTCCCTTTCCTTTCTCTTTTCCCTTCTCCTTCCCCTCCCTCTCCTCTTTAACTGGCAACTTCACCCTCAGCTTAAAGTCTCTTTCATCCTGATTAAAAAACAAACAACACAAACCAAAATAATAAAACAAACAACACAAACAAAATAACAAACCAAAGCACACCCTGAAGCTATTCTCCCCATCCAAAACTATCCCTTACATGCTCGGCCATTTCTTGCCTTTCTATATGTCATTCTCCCAGAATTCTCTCTGCCTGCCAGGACCCTCCAGGCTGGGTTGGGGCCTCTCTCTGGAATTGTTTTGGGATATTGTGCCCACTTCTACCACAATACTCCCTTCACTCTACTTGAGTACTAGCCAGAGAGACCTTCCATGTATGGAATGTGCCATGTCCACCGTATCGTCATTACCTGGCACAGTGCCTGGTACATGAGAGAGGATCAATACATGTTGAATAAATGTTCCCATACAAAGATCTACCAAAATGACTCTGCTCCATTCACACTGCCTCTTTTTATTGCTTTAATATAATTGGATTATTTTTGACCCAACATATTGCTACTCCCTGCCAGGACAATATTGCTCCCATCTGCTTTACTAAGCTTCTGCAAAGATCTTAGTTCTTTGTAGTTCACAGAGTTCTCTTGGTGGAAGTCAGCTGGCCAACAAAACATCATTTATTCACTCAACATGTTCTCCTCCAATGATTTCTACACTTATGAAGTTGTAGACTGGTAAAATTCTAAACTATATGGGCACAAGATTGGATTACTAATTGTAAAAAATATATATATTGATGAGAGAAAGAGAGACAGGAATATAAATTTGTTGTTCCACTTATTTATCCATTC
>NW_006369661.1:0-890 GCF_000327345.1 Myotis davidii
ATGACCCGACACTTAGCATATTAGGCTTTTGTTCTATAAGATATGCTTTTTTCTTTAGGATTTGAGTTTATAGAGAATAATGAAAATAAATAAGGTCAGAGTTTACTATGGTAATTACATTATAAAATAAATTTGAGAAAATTAGTTCATATTGGTCAATAATCAAGGTCAAAGGCTTCCCTTAGCCACAAACACAGTTTCAAGAGCAATGATGGCACAGGTCACTCGAGGGACTGTTTGGCTGGGAGGTTCTGCATGGAGAGAAGGAACAGTCTCTTCTCCTGCCTCTAATGATCTGTGAAATGGCAGGAATCCAGGGCAAGGCTCACCCCTGTGAGTCCCACAGAAATTAAAACATGTCCTTCATAGCATTTCCCTTTGTCTAAAATGTAATTTCCACAATTCCTATGTCAATTTTACTTAGTGGCTTCTCTTAAAGTTAAACCAATGAAATTTATCATCTATATTCTATGCTTGACACTCACTGTGAGGCAGTCATTTATCAGCACTGTGACAGATCCTCTCCACACTGTCTTCCCCCTCAAACACCGGTGTTTGCTCCCAAGTCACACATCATATATTTATACTGAACCTTCTTAGTGTGGCTGTAATTCAAATACTGATATTTTATATTACCTTTATGCAGTTGATTTTCTGCAGAGAGGTTAATTTCCCAGTTCGATTTTGTATTCTAAAGAAAATTTAAAGTAATTTAGTTCTGAAGTCTCTGATAGTATTATTCTAGAGAATATTCAAATATGACTCCTTTATTTGATTGCAGATAAGAGACACAGTTACAGTATTAGCTGCCAATGCACATCAGAAACCCTGTATGTCATCTAATTTCTTAATGCCTCATTTAAAAAAATATATATTTCTTTATTGATTTC
>NW_006369662.1:0-890 GCF_000327345.1 Myotis davidii
AAATGACAGGGTAGTATGTCCATGTAAGAGGCACACACAGTGCGATGCAGGAAAAGGAAGGGAGACAATCAAAACATGGTACAAAGGGAAGGGGCTCTCAGATACTTGACTACAAAGTAGCCAGCTGAAGTAAATTAGAGTTGGGGTTAACTGGTGTCCACAGGTATCACAGACAGAGGGAACCGAAGTGCAAAGGCAGAGACAAGAAATAACAATTTCAGATGTATGATGGTTTCTGTGTGGTTGGATGATAGGAAATAAAGCTCAATTTTCAAGAATGGGTCAAGAAGAAGTGCCTGTTGACCACACACAAAAAAAATTTATTTTGAATCTGAATGGAGAGGGACATTCTCCTATGCATTTAGAGACTTGTTGTATTTGAAATTGACAGGGTTATACTTGAGGCAGGGTGAAGGATTTATTTGAAATGGGAGGTATAAAGCTGTGATAAGACTGCAAGGGAGAAATTATGAGGGAGTGAACTAAAATAGTGAATGTGGACTAGATTAGGAAGTTGATTCAAGAGATACTTAGAAAGTGAAATCTATAGGATTCAACAGATAACTGTATGTGAAGGAGGAAAGAATGGGTAAATATGAAAGCACAATTTTGAGCAGTAATGTAGGAGGAAGGTATAGGTTTTAGGATTAGCTGACATTGGAAGAAAACCTATTCTGTAGGCATCTGTAGTCTCTTTAGCTGCAAGTCATTGGGCAAAGGCATAAGTTCGTATCCATTTGGCCAAAGCATGCTAATTTTTACTTAAAGGCCAGGGTCTCTGGGAACAGTGTACCCAGGGTCTAAAGCTATTACAGACTCAAGCTATGACACCGCCCCTATTCATCCTCTAAAAGTGTCCTAAAGCCGAAACCGGTTTGGCTCAGTGGATA
>NW_006369663.1:0-890 GCF_000327345.1 Myotis davidii
TTTTTTTTTTCCCTCCAAAGTTTTGCAAACTACTTGAGACGTGTCAGTATAGTCTATGCATTCTTTAAATATATCTTAAAGGTATCTGTTTATTAGCGTGCACAGAGTTTTTTCAATTGATAATTTATCTGAAACAAATTTACAAAAATTGCCATTAGACTTTCTTTCAGCAAAAGAAGAAAAATAGTCAAATGATGTTAATTATAAATATAATCACAGATACACATTTTATCAACTTCCATAGGAAGGATGAAGATGGTTTCAGACATTGCATTCTTTTTTAAGAATCACATTTAGTGGGCACATGACTATAACTGGAGATCATTTGAAAACAAATATAAATATATGTGTAGCTTGGATTTTGTGTTTTTTTCCCTTTTTACTCATTTGAAGTATAAAGTATAAGAATACAATGCTATCAAATGTTCATTGAAACGCTTCTGCATTTGAACACATTTTTTATTGATAGATACATAATGTTTACTTAGAGATGACTGCATTTAGTCATTTGCATATAGTCCCCAAAAGTTACCATTGACTTGTGAATGAAAATCTAATAAAGTAAACAAAAAGGGAAAAGTTGAACCATATTAGAAATGTTTTCAAAAGGTGATTTATTATACACACATAATCCAGCAGAGATTCTATTCATAATGGATGTATTTGGTCTGTAAAAAGATTAAAATCCCTCGCCATCATTTCTTGTTTCCCTGGTTTCCTGTAAAGTGGAAATAAGAAAATGCTGCCTGTTTCACTGAATGGCATCTCGTTTTTCCCAGGAGTTATTGAGTCTGGGGTTAAATGAATAATTTAATTGAAAATGCACACACATTGCAGTATTACATGCAAGGTTCCTGTGTGAATGTCACTCTCTGCCTTGCATTAGAAAG
>NW_006369664.1:0-890 GCF_000327345.1 Myotis davidii
ACACACACACACACACACACACACCAAGCTTCTGGTGTGTCAATGAACATGCAAACAGAGGTCTTTCATTTTTAAAGTTCTGTTTCCTATAGCAACTAATTTACAAATATTTACTCTTTCTGAGTCTTCAAACAATTTTCTTTACCTGAATTTTTCCTTAGGGTGTTTGTTGGCTAATTTTATCTTATCAGATCATATCATTACTTTTTAGTTAGCCAAAGCTTTAAGGAGGAGCTATCCAGGCCTGATACCTATCCACAGAATTTTACAGGGTATTGTTTAGGAGGTACCTAGCCCCAGGGTGCTGGAAGTTTCCCTCTTCCGACATGGACTTACAGGCAACTTTGACAAGTACTGCTCCTGGCCCAAATTCCTGGGTGTGGACAGAAGTCTCCCAAAGGCGCTCTGCAGGCCTGGGACGGGCCTTCTCCCCTCTGCCTCATAGGTTCTCTGCAGAGGGAAGAGAGCTCCAAGGTGCAGCCCTTCTCTTCACACGTGCGGTACATGACCCTTTACGGTTCCTAGGCTTTTTCTGAGATGACTACACATCCCGAACACAATGTGGCATAGCCAGTTGTCTCGCCTGTGTCCCTTTCTCAAAGTTGGGTCTGAATGAGCATAGACATGCTGCTGTGGTGAGTGCAAGTGAGTGGCAGGGCCCCGGCTGCTCAGAAGAAAGTTTCCATTGGGTGTGTTGTTGCTGGTGGGCTCCTTGGGCGTCTGTCCATATCAGCAAATGGGCAGGGGGGAGATGAGATAAGGTTGTATGATATTTAATATTGTGTTTCTCAATCCAATACCCATTGATAAGGTCGTCATCAGAAATTCTCAGGACTATGTCATACAAGTTTCTCATCTCTGCATTCAGTGCCTTTGCTCATTTTTTTTTT
>NW_006369665.1:0-890 GCF_000327345.1 Myotis davidii
ACTCATTCATTCTAACCCCAGTTTAAGCAGGGGAGGGATGAATGGGTGTGACAGAATTTGTATCTGGATGAATACAGTAATAAAAACTATCACTCACCATCACATTTAATGTACTCTGCCAGGGCTTCACCTACATATCCACATTCCAGCTTCATGATAGTCCTGTAACGGAGGTATTGTTATCTCTATTGAACAATGAGAAATAGCTGAGCCTCAAGGAGACTTGTCCAATTTTCCAAGGTCAAACATCCAGTAGCTGGAAGTGCCTGAACTCACACTCCTGACTCGAAAGTTCAAGCTTTAAACCACTATCCTACATTTCCTCCCAAGAAATTCATATTGCAATTTTTAAAAGGGAGGAAACGGTGGCCCTAGACACACAAATGTAGAATGACGTAGTTACTAGCAAAGTGGGCCACAAACTGAGGGACATATTTTCTCTTTTTTGGTCTAAAAGTATGACATAATGCCAATATGACTGCCAATTCTAATGTAATTAGACTACAATAATAAATTGTCCAGAATCATACCAGGAAGGAAAGGGAAGAGTGTTTTATGGTTCTGGACCTTACTCAGAACATAACAAGAACACTGTATTCCGTGCTAGGTAGCAGAATCTAAGTGGCACATTAATTCAACAAATATTCATTGATTACCTGGGCAACATCTTGATCTGGGCATAAATCTAGTGGACTTCCTGCCTTTATAGACCTTATTCTAGAGGAAGAAAGAAATAACAAGTAAACAGACAAATAATGACAAATTGTGTTCAGTGGCATGAAGGAATGTCCCTGGGTGATGGAAAGGGTAGTCAGGGAAATAGGTGGCATTTAAGCGAAACTTGAAGAATGAGAAGGGAACAGACACACAGAGAGGAAGGTTAGACCTAC
>NW_006369666.1:0-890 GCF_000327345.1 Myotis davidii
CGCGGGCCGTAGTTTGAGGACCCCTGACCTAAACTATACCTACCAGATGCCAATAGCACCCTAGCCATCAGTTGTGACAACCAAAAATATATCCAGAGAGTGCCAAATGTCCCCTGTGGGCAAAATCACTCCAAGACTGAGAAGCATTATTCTAAAATGTTTCGTGACCTTTCTTGCAAGTCACACAGAAATTTTGGTTTATTACAGCTAGAAATCTTCATCTGATCCAGGATCCCTTTCTGGGAAAGTTCTTTAAAACTGAGCCTCAGTTTACTTATTTGTAAGACATCTAAGTAATCCTCAATTCTTCTGGCCTGTACTTATCTCTTCTATGATGCTCAAGTCCAGCAGGTTGAGACAATAGTTCCTTTGGAACAACTGCTGTATGTTTCTCACCAGCAGGCCTACACAGTTTTCCAGTCATCATTGCCTCTTGGAATTCGACTACCTCCAGCAGCTTAAATATGGCTCTTCCTCCTCCTACCTCTGTTTCTAAATCTACTGATTCTCCCAGTCAGTGAACATGGATCCCCAGTAGTTTAATATCTTGGTTAAGGCGATGCTAGCTGTTGTAATAGATAAAACTATAAATCTCAGTGACTCATTAAAAATAGTTTACTTTTCATGCATATCATTGTCCATCCATGTGTATATCTTTTAATTTTGATTGGACACCTTCCATGTGATCTGTGGGACGCAGATTCCTTTCATTTTGTGGTCTCATTCTTCTCTAAGTCCTTGAAGTACTTGCTTTTAAAATGATGAATAGACAAAGAGACCTGGGGAGGAGGTACACTCACATTTTAACCATCTTTGCTTAAAAGTGGTATACGAAACCCCTTCTTATTCCATTTTCCAGAACTTAAGTCACTGACCACACCTAACTGTAA
>NW_006369667.1:0-891 GCF_000327345.1 Myotis davidii
TAGAAGCAGAGAAATTGCATGTCTCCATTAAGATCTATATTCACATTACTACATGGGCTAGAATCTTGACATTCAGAACAAGAAAAAAGGTAGACAAGATATCATTAGCTAATGGACTGCATTAAAAAGACAGAAATGAGTTAGGAGGAGACAATATTTCTTTTGATACAATGGATTAAAAAAGAATAAAATAGGTATTGTGGTCCTTTTACTATGCATGCCATTTATCGGTATACATATAATTTAATAAATAATGACTGTTATAAATGAATAAATTCCTTTTTTTTTGTACTACTCAAAATAAATTTTAAGGCCAATACATACCAGTTTAAAACAACTGAATCCCTTTTTAACTATAAAAATCAATATGGCAATTAGACTTTTTTACACAATATCAGCTCATTCCCTAAGTTCAATGCTTGTCCTCAATAATTCTTTGGTGGTGAGGTAGCCTAAAGGAACCCATCTGTTCAGCATACCTAAGCATTTCAAACAATCAATAAACAAATGTATCTTTTTTTTAGTTGCAAAACTTATTTATTTCCCATCATCACTTATTCCCCTATACTCTCTTCTAACTCCATCCCCTGCCCCCACCACACTGTTGTCCCTGTCTATAAGTTATTTCTCTTTTTTTCTTTTTTGTTCAACCCCACCATCCCCACCACCACCCTCCACCACCAGAGCTGTCTACCTACTCTCTGTGTATGATTCTGTCTCTATTTTGCTTGTTTGTTCATTTTGTTTATAGAATTCTATATATGTGTGAAATCATATGGTACGTTAAAATGGCTACAGTACATTTACACAATGAAACACTACTCATCTGTCAAAAGGAAGAAAATTTTACCACTTGCAATGGATGGACCTGGAGAACATTATGCTAAATGA
>NW_006369668.1:0-890 GCF_000327345.1 Myotis davidii
GAAAGTCTCAATGGAAAATATTCTAATATCACAACAATCTCCAATTCTCAGTATTTACCAGGCAGGTGAACTGGTCTCCTCAGAAAAACTGTATAGATTTTCAGAGCTTCATAATCTTTGAAGTAGGTGTCTACCTATCAAAATCATGGATTTTTCTGCCATCTACTGGTCATTTTTGAGGACAGCAGTCTTGTGTGAGCAAAAGTGATGGGGTCTTTGATGTCTCTCTTCTTTTGTGGCCCACCTGGGGCCTTGCCACAAACCTCACTGGAGCTGTGGGGTGTGGGATTGGGTTTGTGGAATAAGTGACAGGGATTTGGGAGTTAATGGTGGTGGTACATGGAGACAGTGATGAGCATGTGTGGAGTCAGTGATGAATGTCCATAGGTTCAGTAGTAAGGGCTCTGTCTGTGAGTCAGGGAGTGGGGCCGAGGGCTGCGTGATTGAAAGGCTGCAGAATCAGAAATCAGTTTCTCCAAAGTTGGCAAAGGGATCTCTAGAAGTAATTTCTAGAAATATCTGACATGTGGAATCTATTTTGTCTGTAGGACAAGTGATGTTTAGACAGGGTGCCTGGAGTCTGGAGGCTCAAGGATACAGAGTCTTATGTTAGTAGGTGGCATGTCTGTGATAGTGGTGGGAGTCTGAGCCTGCTGATGTATCACTTCTGAATATAGTGACGGGGTCTCTGGGGTCAGTAATGGGAGGCTGTAGGATCAGTAGGTGGGTGATGGAGAGCCTTTGCTGCCAGAATGACGCCCACGGGACTAGTGGTTCTGGGTTTTAGGAAGCAAATAGGGGTCTGTAGGCTTAAAGAATGGGGCACATAGTTTCAGTAATGGACTGTCTATGGCAGGGGTTCTCAACCTGTGAGTCGCAACCCCTTTGGC
>NW_006369669.1:0-891 GCF_000327345.1 Myotis davidii
ACAACTTGATACACCAAATGAGAGTAAATGGTAGTAAATGCAGTAGAAGCTGCAGTGTTTCCACTTTTGCTTTGAATCTTATTTTCTCCCTGCAAAATCAGGTGCTGAGATGAACTCAGTGATTCTCAAAGCTGGTTTCACAGAAGGCTATGGGAAACTTTTATAAAGTACTAATGTACAGGCTCACAGCAGAATAAATAGATTCGATTCTCTGGAGGTTGATTCCTGATATATGTATTTTATAAAATCTCTAATCCTGATTCTGCAGGATAGTCAGGGCTGATGGCCCAGATGAACTTTGGGGTTTTTCTTGACACTTTCTAAGGTTCTCAACCAAAGAGAATTAAGGAGTTAGACCACTCAGGCCACAACTCTCACAAGCTCCCACACTTCAGGAAACCTCTCTAATGCCAACGACTGGAAGAAGAGACACCAAGTCCTCTTCTAATTGGCATGTGGTCACCAGCATCTGAAGTTTAGAAAACAACTATGCAATAGCACTTCACCCATGCCATTCGGCAACACAGCATTTCTAGAATGCCTAGAAATTAGAATTAGAGATGAAAACAATAAACAAAATATGAAGTCAAAAAAGCAATAAAAACTCTCCTATCCTACTCTAGACAACTCTACCTCATTGTCATTTTAAAAGACATACATTTTAGCAGGCAAAGATTTATGAAGAAGGTAGAAGGTGAGCTTGTATGTGGAAAAGGCTTAGAATGTAATGCACCAAAGAAAAGTTGACAAATTTTGGAATAAGCATAGTATTTTAATCAGTCAGTGAGAATTTAAGGAAACTTGGGGAAATGCAGTTAGAAAAGTAGAGTGGGTCTAGATTATTTTAAAAAATAAAAATAACAAATAAAAACAGAAAAAGTGAAAACCAAA
>NW_006369670.1:0-891 GCF_000327345.1 Myotis davidii
GGGGGAGGCCTGAGAGACAGTGCATGGCCGGTCCACAGGGGGTGCGGGGCAAGGGAGGGTGTCAGGAGGGTGGCTGGAGGGTGACCACTGGCTTGACCCCTTGTGAGGGCCAGAAGGTTCTGCCACCACCACTGATCCTCGGCCTACAGCCTCGGGCCCCGGCCGCCCGGCCTCACCAAAGATCCCCGGGAGCCTGTTGGGCTGCGGCAGCTCGTTGGTCTTCTTCAGCAGCCGCCTCCTCAGGGGCCTCACCGCCCGAGGGGCCCGGATGGGGCTGGGGCTCGCCCTGAAAAACGTGACCATGAAGGGCTGTTTGGAGCGCGGTGCCCGTCGCCCCAGCAGACCGGCCAGGCCAGGATCCACGCTGTGCCCTGAGACAGAGAGGAGAGAGGGCGGTCACTGAGGGCGGCGGCTCTGCCGCGGGCACAGCAGCAGCTCTGCCAGGGCCTGGGCGGCCCAGGAGCCTGAAGGCCGAGGACCTGAGGCGGCCGCCGTGCCTGCTTCCCTCATCTGAAGACCGGAGTCCACGTCCAGCCCCAGCCCCGGGCAGCGGGTCTGACGGAGACCGTGGGAGGAGGGCCTCGCGACCCCAGGGTCAGCATTGGTGATGTCACAGAGCCACACGGCGGCCCCCACCGCGGTCTGGGGCCTCCTACGCCCGAGTCTCCCTTCCCGCATCCTCCTGGGATGTTCCTGTGGGACGGGTGACCCCCGGCTGATCGGCGCAGCTCCAGGGCGTGGCTGGTGCTCACCTGCCCGAGAGCAGGCCTCACTGTTCCCTGACGCCACGGACAGACACGGGCTCAGTGGGCGGAGACACTGGACCACAGTCCCAGAGCCCGGGTCCACCCAGGTCGGTCTCATTCCAGAGCCCGTTCCTACCCACAGGCC
>NW_006369671.1:0-891 GCF_000327345.1 Myotis davidii
GAGTTTAACACTAATTCCTATTGCTGGGTAGTTGATTGCTTTAATTTTTATGCTTGATTTTTTTGTCATCAAGCTACACTTCGATGTTGCTTTATTACAGTTACTCTTGTGTCTTTTCCCATCTGGTTTCTTAGACTTTTGTTGTTTTAGGTCAGATATGCTTAGGTTTTACTTCCTTATTCCTTTATTTGTTTATTTTTTAAAATAAGGATTCTTTTGTTTTGCATACTGTATTGGGGATGACTGACTATTCCTCATGAATTGACTCTTTTCTCTGTCCACAACTCTATTGCTTTATCTCTTGGAACTTTTACATATTTTGTACTCTTCCTCTTCATTCTTGAAGAACTTACCAATTTTACCTTTGCTATTACTTGTTTGATTTCTGAATTTCTGAGACAGGGCTTTCCTCTTTCCAAAATGAATTCAGTGAGATAATTGCACATTTACTTTAATTTCAAGTTTTTGTACGTTGGACAACTCACTGTGTTTGTTCTGTTTTTATTGCTATTGATGCTGACTCCCTGCCTACTTTCTGACCATCTGGGGAGATGATGCCTATCTAGGGCCGCAGCAGTGTCTGCAGCAGGGGGTCTGCAAACTTTCTCTGAAAAGAGCCAGATGGCAGATATTTTAGATTTCGCGGGTCATATGGTGTCCGCCACAACTAATCATCTCTCTTGTGCAAAAACAGCTACAGACAATATGCAAACAAATGGACATTTCTGTGTCTTCATAAAAATGTTAGTTAAAAAAAGAAGATGATGTTAGGAGACAATTCTGTGTAACTTTGATTGCTGCATATCTTCTGAGAAAAGAGCATGGCGGGGATATTCGCATAATATCTCTCTAAGATGTAGAGTCCAAAGATATTTCAGAAGAGTAGAGTTC
>NW_006369672.1:0-891 GCF_000327345.1 Myotis davidii
ATATTATACTACAGTTTTGCAATATGCTACCATTGGGGAAACTGAGTAAAATGTACAGGGGATTATTTTATACATCTGTATATAGAACAACAAATATCTCAAATGAATTATACTTTGAAAAAGAAACAGTCTAGGATTACAAATAGCCTAGAGCATGTCACTTTACCCACCCATGTTATTTGCCTGGTCCTTATAGGACTTTGAGGGTATAGCTCCCGACTTACAGTGCCACTCCTATGCCCAGAATGGTTGCTTTCAAAGGGAGTGTTTTGGGTTTAGAGCTGGAAATGGAACAGAATCAAATGAGGCATAAAATAGTAGCTAAAACTGAACACACTACGGGACCTTGGAATTTCTCCAGAGAAATGTCTGATATTTTCTAATGATAAAGAGTTAGCAAAGCCAGAGCACACAAGAATATTGTTAACTCTCATTGTCATTTTTGCAAGTGCATTTCTGGACATTCCCTGCTGTATCTTGTCTCCCCTGTGAGCTGGGAGAATAACTTTCGGAGTAAAATCTGGTTGGCTTCACAAAATGGCATCATCACACAACATTCTCGTTAGGTATCCTACCAACTACTTAAAGGTTATTGCTCGGTAGTAAGGGGGTTGTCCAGACAATGAAGGATGGGTGTGGAGGAGTGGTAAATATTGTCAAAGGGTGTGTTTTGATTTGCAGCCTTCATTTGGTATGGCATTATGAATATGCCACATGTAAAAACTGGTAAAGAAACCATATTTAAAATGGAGTCGGGAAGCCATGAAGGGAGAGCTCTCAGGCAGGTATCATTCATTACAGCCTGCATAGCCAGCAGGAAAAAGAAAGACACATATTATAAGGGAAGACATTTTTCACATGCAAATGTTATCTCCTGCTCAAAAAAAAAAA
>NW_006369673.1:0-890 GCF_000327345.1 Myotis davidii
TTTTTAACTCCTGAAGTACTGCTATATTATTTGCTTCCTACGTCATTAATTAAGGAGGTGCATGCCTCACAGACATTTATTAAAAGGATTTTTAAAATTAAATAAGACTGTTGTATAGACAACCTACTTATCTGCATTCTATTGATCTAGTCTAGGTGGGATTTTGGAAATGAACTTGTATCCAGGAGATAATTTTTGTGGTAGCCAGTTTTCAAGATGGCCCCAGTGATCCCTGCCTTCTAAAATTCACATCCTGTGGAGCCCCCTTACATGTTGTACCAGGGCTGGTCTATGTGGACAGTAGCATATGAAATTCATTTATGAACATCCAAAATGTAGAGACTAAGCACTTGGTACCTAAGTTCTACATTTGTTCTCTGAATGAAGCTCATCAACATCCCGCATAAAAATTCCTTCAGACGCAATAAACAGGTGTAATGGTTGATTTTATGAGTCAATGTGATTGGATCATAGGGGTCCCAGATAGCTGGTGATACATTATTTCTGGGTATGTCAGTGAGGGTCTTTCTGGAAAAGATTAGCATTTAAATTGGCAATGTGAGTAAAGGAGATTCACCTTCACCAATGTGGATAAGTATC
This sequence comes from Myotis davidii, assembly GCF_000327345.1. Taxonomy (NCBI): domain Eukaryota; kingdom Metazoa; phylum Chordata; class Mammalia; order Chiroptera; family Vespertilionidae; genus Myotis; species Myotis davidii. Next base: position 601 of record NW_006369673.1, read on the forward strand.
ATCCAATCCACTGAATAAAATAAAAAGGCAGAGAAAGAGCAAGTTTGCTCCCCCTTATTGAGCTGGACAACCATCTCCTGCCCTCAGACATTGGTGCTCCTGGTTCTGAGGTCTTCGGACTAGAACCAGGACTTACATCATTGCCTTTCCTGGTTCTTAGGCCTTTGGGTTTGGACTGGAACTATACTACCTGATCTTCTGGGACTTCCCAGCCTCCACAATTATGTGAGTCAATCCCAAATAATAAATCTCTTTCTATATATCCTATTGGTTCTGTTTCTCTGAAGAAC
>NW_006369674.1:0-891 GCF_000327345.1 Myotis davidii
GACATATTTTCCAGAACAGATGGAAACAGGTGAAAGTGAGTGTTCTTATACATACTTCTGGTGGAGATCATATAAATGTGAAATACTTAGTGAACTGAATATTCTTTCCACCTGAGGAAGGTGGCAAAGGAGTGTCACAATCAACACAAGGAAAGTGGGAGGCAATTGTTTAGGGTCAAATGAAAGGATTGTTAAGTGTTGTTGAAGAGCCAGAAAAGACAGGAAATCATGATTTTAATGGTGCCTATTAGCAAGTATATGATTTTTTTCTTAGCTAAGCTTGGCAGCCCAGGGGCCATGGTAAAGAAAACAAATATTTAGAGTTATGATTGATACAGTGGTGAGACTGATAAGGGCACATGCAAGGAAGAAATAAGGGCATGAATAAATTGAGGATGCTGGTCAAAGTGGTTTTATGGAGATTGATGCCAGATCCAGAATGAATAGAGAATCACTCAAAACCAGTAATGTGGTGGCAGCAAGGTCGAACTGTGAGGGATCAAGAAGCTAAAAGTTCCCATGTTGTTAGAGAATATTAGAAATATGTGTTTAAGAGTGTTTCTAAAATTATAACAGTATAAACATTAACTATGTTAACTATTGTTGTAAAATAAAAATAGTTATCAACAAGCATTTCCTCAATCATCACATCACAGTGGTTAAGAGCAGAGGTTCTGGAGCTATAATTTTAAATCCTGCCTCTTCCACTAACAAGCTATGTGACCTTGTAATGTTCTGATCAACATGCACGCTCAATAATCATTCATTATAGGTATTGTTATCTAATTGGTTACTAACACGGAATGGAAATTTAGAGATCATTCAGTTTAATGTTGCCAATTTACAAAGCATAAAGTAAAGTTTTCAAGGTCACACAGGTAGTTATTTGTT
>NW_006369675.1:0-891 GCF_000327345.1 Myotis davidii
TGTCTTTTCTACATCCTTTGCCGCGCCCCCTCAGGCTCACTGAATCCTTGGCTGTGCTGGCACGGCACACAAACTTAAATAAATTGCCAAGAGGACAACCAACCAAAACAAAACACAAATGGGCTGTCAGTTTGTCACCTCTGGCTTATAACGCTTCCAAATCAGTGTGGTCTGCTCCAATGGTTTAAGACCAATTAGGAGTTAACTTTTTGCACTTTGACCCATCTGGACACATCTCCTTCTTTCAGAGAACTTGAACTGGGGCTGGGTGGGTGGGGTAGCATCATTTTCAAGTTAATTTACCATTACAGTGAACTGCCTTGCTCCAGCCTGCTATTCTTTCAATTCTTCTGATTTGTGTATGTGTCACCCAAAGGACCACATATTACCTGTGTGGGGTGGCCAGACTCTCCCAATAGCATTTTGACTCACCACCTTTAGATATACTAGGCCAACCAGGAAATAAATCTTATCATTTTACCACTGGAAATTACCATTAGCCTCTCGCAGGAAGATAGTCTCACCAATGTAAAAATGAAAGGGAATTTGGCTTAGAGGGTGTCAAGTGACCGGAACGCTGATGGAACAGCAGCCTCCAATCAGTTGCTGTGAGTTGGCCATGAGCACAGTATAGCCTGTTCCTTTGTGGTCTCGTGATAGTATTTCTCTTGTCATTGCCAACCTACCTGGTTCTGAAAGGCTCTCACACGGAGACAGGTTCATTACTGAGGGAGGATCTGACCATCTACAGAGGAAACCGTTCCTGGCAGCAAAGGTAGTTGGTTACAAGGAGCTGGAGCGTGTTCTTATTGTAAGATCTGATCTTCACTATCTGACCTTTTGTTTGCTTACTGTCTTACCTCTCATGGCACACGTAGCCTTTCCACCTCC
>NW_006369676.1:0-891 GCF_000327345.1 Myotis davidii
TTTTATTATATAGGATGTGAACATTTTTGTAATTTAGTTACTAAATGAATGCTTCTCTTTTAAAATCAACTAAAAATGATTTGTTTTAGCCCTAAGCCAGAATATTGCTGGACATAATTCTGCCTGCTCCCTCCTTTAAGCTAGGCACGATCACTAGCTCTGGGTCACATGGTATGCTATGAATGGCACTTGGAAAAAGTCAGAAAATATAATCAAAAGGGGTTGGTAGAAACTGACCATGATTGCAAGTCCATGTTCTGAGGCAGGTATTCTGAAGGTGGGGATCCTGACAGAAGTGGACTTCAAAGCGTTTGTAAACCTCAGGATATTGTATCTGAAAATATGTGCTCCTACCTGTAAGTGCTGTTTTGGAGAAGAGGGCAGAATGTTTTCATCAGATTTCTAAAGGCCTCAACGATTAACGTGAGAGCCACTGCTCTAACTTCCTCTAAGACCTGGGCTCCTTTTTCTGTTAACTCAGAAGTGCCTAGAGCCGAAATTAAAAAGTGATTTCCTTTAAGTATTGTTTTCCAAGTGGCTTTGAAACTCTAAACACCTGAAGGAGTTTATTTTTTGTGACACTGCTCTTTTCTTCCTCTGTCCCTCTTGCCACCATCTTTAAAGAACCATCAATATGTTGCTCAGCACAGTAGCTTACAGTCTTGCTGTCCGTAGCCCGTGGGCTCTGGAGTCAGACTGAACTGAAATCCCAGTCTCATCATTACTTGTTTGATGGTGGATCCCTCGCAGAGCCTCTCTGTGCCTCAGTTTCCCCCTCTACAAATAAGGATAATAATAGTATCTACCTATGATGATATTGTGAAAATGAAAACAACAACAATTGTAAACCACTTAGAGTAACTCCTAGCACAGTGATGGCGAACCTATGAC
>NW_006369677.1:0-891 GCF_000327345.1 Myotis davidii
CCCACTGTGGGACATGCAGGAGTCAGCTGATCAGTGACCTTCTTGCAAAGGTGTGCCTGTGACAAAAGAGGCTGAGTCATACTGTAAAAGGAACATTCACAATGAGAAAAGCAACCAGAAACACAATTTACCAACCATTTAACCACATTATAATGATGGAGCAGAGCCTACAGACAATTGGTAGACACAAGTGATATTGTAGTATATCTTAGAAATAAATTGGAGGGGATAACATAAAATTTGAAGCAGTAAGAGTAGAACTCAAAAAGACTCTTGTTACAAGTAGATTTCAGAGAAGAAAAAGATCAGGACATACCAGCCTTGACAAGAAAGACCACATGGGGAACAAGGATACTGAGTTGCATTTAACTGGGGAAAGAATAACAGTATCCATAGCTTGAGCACTTATTCTGTCAGACACTGGGTTAGGTACATTATATACTTAATCTCACTGACTTCTTACATAGGTAAGGTTCTATCACCCCCATGTCACAAATCAGAAAACAGAGGCTCAGGAAGCTTAAGTTATTTTCTGAAGATTAGACTGCTTAGAACAGTCTTCAGGAGAATGTCATATTAAGGAATTACAAGGTTTTGCATAACTGGTGCCTACTTGCCTCTGCAGCCTCATTTCACACCACTCACCTGCTCATTCAACACATTCAACCATAAATGAACCAATCTCTTTAATTGCAGGGTGTTTATATTTTGCGTTTCCACTGCTTACGTAAATCTGACTCCTTTGCCTGCAAAACTTCTATGCATCTTGCAGGTTTTTTAAAAAATGACTTCTTTGCCTACTGATCTAAATCAGGTTCCTGTTAGACTGACCTACATATTATTCATAGCATTTACCATTATTTATATTTAAATAATTACACACATGTTGTA
>NW_006369678.1:0-891 GCF_000327345.1 Myotis davidii
TTGAGAACCACTGTCCTAGACTATTGGAGTTGGGAAAGCCCTTACGCATGATGCAGTTAACATCCTCAGGTTTCACAAAAGGAAACTGAGGCCTAGAGAGGTTTAGGCTACTTGACAGAGAACACGCAACTAGTGAAGGTTAGAGCAGGTTCTAGAACCTAGATCTAGTCATTTTTGTTGAATAAGTGGGGTCCTTCTCCTGCTACCCCATTCAGACATTATCCCTCCAAACGCTTTCCCATGAATAATTCATCTGACCTCTTAAGTCCAGAAGGCCATTCTAAGCCTAAAACTCTGAACTTTTACTATATTTTCAGATTGCACAAAATCAGTGACAAAGGAAGTTCCACTTGCTTTGAGCCACTGTATAAAATAGCATTTCTTCTGCCTCCCTCTGCTGAACTTCAAAGGGCACCCTCCAGGCCCATGTCCAATCTCCACCATCTCAGGTTCTGTTCTGACACAGGTCCTCCTCATCTCTGAATCATCTTAGAGGCCTTCTCTACCTTTTTCCTATCTTTGGGATGTCGTTTTATGGTGTGGTGCCCTGAATTCCAATTAGTGTTCCTATTTGGAAGAGAGCTAGCCATTAATCTCACTCATTCTCTCTGCCCTCTAAACCCTGAACCCTAGAATTAGTCATGCCTTGCTTCAGCTCGCTCAGCACACTGGGATCTGCAGAGGCCCTTTCTATAGGATAGTCAAGACTCTTTAAGCACACTCTCTTCTAGAGTTCCTCTGTCATTATCCAGGATTCCTTTGGCCAAGATGGGCCAGGTCCTCTCTGACACGCCCTTGAGGGATCTGTATGGCAGTTAGGGGGTTCTAATGAAAAAAAAAAAGAATGCAGATCATGATTCCTGTTTAAGGGAAGTACAGGTCAGCTCCTGG
>NW_006369679.1:0-891 GCF_000327345.1 Myotis davidii
TCCTCTCTGAAATCAATTAAAAAAATGTTAAAAGAAAAGAATACAAGATTAAGGGTTAGAAAGGGAAGGGAACACACACATTTAAAATGACTTTTCAAAACAAATAATCTCATTTCCCTTACCATTCAGTCTTAAAGATTGGTAATCATCTCTATTTTAGAAATGAATAAACCAAGGCTCAGGGATTTTAGAAACTTGCCAAAATAGGTGACAAAGCCAGGATTTGACTTCCACAATCATGTTCTTTATATTCATGGTGCCCAGAGCTGCTGTGAGGCTCCAGTGAGACCATTTTAATGGAGGAACCTGGCACAGTGCCTGGCACACATCCTCTGTTCAAAAGTGGTTTGTCTATTCCCAGGGACGCCTGTAGCTGTAAGGCTGTGTGATTATACCTAAATGACTGGTACTTTATTTATTATAATAGGAGACCTGCAGTTCATTCTCTTTCCAAGTTTATCCATTAATACAACTATTAGAAATGATTCTGTCAATTTTTCTATATTCCTGTTACTCTTTCACCATGATTTCTAAAAGCTTAATTCCAGAAGAGGAAACTCCAGCCAGGAAAAAGGTAGTGGGAAATTTGGGGGCAATCTGAAATCTCAGTCAGTAATGATTCCTGGATAATGAAAACTTTTTTTTCCCTTAAGGTAATTTTCAAGGGCTGCATTAGCGGTTTAATGCTGCATATTTACATGAAAAAAACCTCAATTACCTTTAGATAATGAGGCAGTGCATATCTCCTTAGTATAATGATATGCATGTAGAATGTACAAAATTCAATGATTTAATTAGTGTATTTTATGGTCAAACCCTTTCCCCCCTGTTGTTGTTGGAGTCATTATTTGACTTCTTCCAAAATATATGTATATGTGTTACATATAAAAT
>NW_006369680.1:0-891 GCF_000327345.1 Myotis davidii
ATTTATTGGGGTGACATTGGTTAATAAAAGTACGTAGGTTTCAGATGTACAGTTCTACACTACAGCTTTTGTATATTGGATTGTATGTTCACCGCCCCAATAAGTCTCCTACTGTCACCGTTTACCCCCTTTACCCTCTATACCTCCTCTCACCCCGCTTCCCTCTGGTAATCGCCATTCTCTTGTCTGTGTCTGTGAGGGTTGTCTTTTGTTTGGTTTTGCTTTAATTCCTTGACCTTTTCCACCCAGCCCTCCAGCCCTCCTCCCTTCTCACTGCTGTCAGAATGACCTTGACGGTTTTGAGGAGGACGGGCAGGTTTTTTTGTCGAGTGTCCCACCGTCGGGCCTGGCTGAAGTTTTTTCTCACGAGTAGACTTGGGTTGTCGGTTCTGGGGAGGAAGACTACAGGGGGAAGTGCCGTTTGCAGCACATCATATCGAGGATGCATTCCATCAGCGTGACGTACTGTTGCGGTTGACCTTGATCATCTGGGTGAGCCAGTGTTTGCCCGTGTCTCCACGCTAAAGCTTTCCTTTTATTTTTCTTTCCACACTGTCCTCTTTGGAAGGAAGTCGTCGTGCGCAGCCCGCGCTTACTAGTAAATAGGGTGAGTGATGATCCCTCTCGAGGGCGGAGGACCCACGTTCATTACTGGGGAGGTTTGTCTGGTCTCCCCCTTTTATTTAATTATTTATTATATCCGTATAGATGCATGGACATTTGTTTTATACTTTGCGTTACAATCCAATGGCACTTCACTTGTTTTCTTGCTCCAATTGTTCCAGTTGTGGCCGTTGGGAGTGCTTTCAGTTGCTCCCATGTCTCTGCAGTACCCCCATCTGTGTGTGTGTGCACATGTGTGCATGTGCTGTGTGTGTGTGCGTGTGTGTG
>NW_006369681.1:0-891 GCF_000327345.1 Myotis davidii
TTTGATTTAATCTCATGTTGTTTTATAAATTTAATGTATCCTAAGTATACAGCAGAGTGTTTGTAAAGTCTACTGTAGTGTCCAATAATGTTTGCAGCCTTAACATTTGCTCATCACTCACTCACTGACTTACAGCCCTATAAGCTCTATTTGTGGTAGTGCCCTATACACATATACCATGTTTATCTTTTACATTGTATTTTTACTATACTTTTTCTATGTTTAGATATATTTAAGCTACACAAATGCTTACCATTGTACTACTATTGCCTACAGTATTTAGTACAGTAGCATGTTGTACATACTTATAACCTAAGAGCAATAGACTATATAATATAGCCTAGTTGTACAGTAGGTTATACCATCTAATTTTGTGTAAATGCACATGATTCACACACAAAAATCACCCAACAATGCATTTATTAGAACATGTTCCCATCAGGCTTCCATGACTGTGTAGTATGCATTACAATCACTATAGGCTCCACCTCTAGAGACTCCAAATCTGTAGGCCAATAATGAGACATAGGACACCACTTTGTCAACATTTCACTTGATGATTCTCATCCTGTTTTACCTCGGATCACACACTAAGAGGCATTATTAAATGGTGTGAAACCCTCAGTTCAGAATATAAGAAGAAATTCCTGAGAGACAATACTTGGATTTTTTTTTTCAGGTTTAGCTTTTCATAACATTTTTTATGAAGATAATTAAGGTTAAATAGATGTGGTCCTTAATTTCAGCTAAATCAAAATGCAGATATTGCAAATAAGCATTATATAAAAGAAAGGCTGGCAAAACTAAGTGGATTATGCATTTCAACAATGAAGAAACTTTTAAGTTATAAAGAAGAGGCAAGCCCTACTTGGTTTGGCTCAGTGGATAGAG
>NW_006369682.1:0-891 GCF_000327345.1 Myotis davidii
GCCAGAAGGTTGAGAACCACTGTGCTAGAGCCTTCCATTATCTGAAGCTAATGGAAAGTCAGATATCAATGGAATCTCTTAATAAAATCCACATATGTCAGCCTCCTGAGTCGTACCAGGGCAGAAAATGAATCTGAAGGGACAAATGGAAGATATTCAGCACCAAGCCTCAGAACTCAGGCCAAGCTTTGTGTTTCAGCTATGTGGAGACCATATTCACCCCACCTCTCTCTTATTCACACCCCAATTGTAAGCATGTGTTTTACTGATGGTTATGCAATATTGGTGGATAAAAGGCAATCTGCCTTTTTTGATGGGCAAGCTAATTCTTACTGAAGTTAATACTGAATATTTTCCCAGTCATTTCCCTGGAAAATGAAGCTGAAAGAGCCATTTAAGGTTCTTTCTCTCTACCTCCAGTTTGACAGATCCTGTTCAGGATCTGAGGTAAATGGTTGACCATGACCCAACATTAGGGAGTATCCTTTCTGCTTTAGAATTGACCCCCAAAAGTGATGAGTAAATAAGAATTAGCCTGGAATATATAGCTTCGTTCTGTTCAGTTGTTCAAAGGTGCACATTATATAATGATAAATGGGGCAATCATTAAGAAGATATAACATTTATTAATATATTTGCACCCAACTTAAGAGCACCAGCCACATAAGCAATTATTAAGAGATAACAGCTACACAACAATAGGAGGAGACTTTAACACCCCACTTATAGCAATGGATAGATCATCCAAACAGAGTCAACAAGGAAACATTGGCCTTAAGTGACTCATTAGACCACATGGACTTAATAAATTTATAAGGAACATTTCATTCAAAAGCAACAGAATACATATTATTCACAAGTGCACATGGAATATTCTCAAGGATAGACCAT
>NW_006369683.1:0-891 GCF_000327345.1 Myotis davidii
ACCTGCTTCCTGTAGACATCGCTGGGAAGAAATTGTGTTCCTGCTGCATGTGAGACGCTAGCCCTGCCCAACTCATCTTTTGCCACAATAGATTCTAGACTTCAATGGCGCCTGCATGCAAACCAAGGCTCTGCCCTATATACCCCACCCCACCGCCACTGCAGCGAGTGCTGCTGTGGAAAGTCTCTGCCGCTCTGAAAGTCTTTGCGTGCATGGAGAACAGAGCAACAGCAGAAATATCTGGGAATATATTCTCGGGCAAGACCAGTCTGCATATGTAACTTTCAGGCAGGCACTTCCGGTCTGAAAATGCCTGCTTGAGTGCTAGGAGTAAGTAGAGGAGGGTGGCATTAGAGCTGGGAGAAGAGAGGAGACTGGTGAAGTAGAAGTAGATGTTTCTGCATTGCAGTTATGAGGAAGCTAAGAAAACAGCATTAGGTATGATTACGTGTGTCTGTGTATAGCAGAAACCCCACATGCGTGCCTTAAACAAGACAGAAGTTTGTTTCCTGTTCCGGTAAAGGAAACACCGAAGTTGGCAGTGCATGCTGCCATGTCGGCTCCAGTCATCAGGAACTCCGGACCCTATCTTTCACCTGGCACTCATCCTTGAGGTCCAACGTGGCTGTGCAATGCCAGAGAGTACATTTCCAGTAGAAAGAGGAGGAAGAAAGGAAGGGCCAAAAAGGTGTGCCTCTCAGCTGAGTCATCTGCTCCACACAGCCTTCCTGAAAGACCGCCTAACACCTTCAGCTTAACCTCACTGACCACCCAGAGGAAGCTGGGCACACTGCCAGTTAACAACAAAAAAAAATCAGGTTTCTGTGCATAAATGGAGAACGAATATTGGGTATACAGCTAGCAGTTTCTACACTAAAAGCTAAGACAAAC
>NW_006369684.1:0-891 GCF_000327345.1 Myotis davidii
TCCATCCTCTTGCCTCTGGCCCAGCCCCTCACCTCCACACCTTAATGAGGGGTCATGTGCCCAAAGCCACCCACCAGTCCCCTCCACTGACCTAGCAACTCCCTCCTCCTCCTCCCATATCAGTCTCCACACAGGCCACTCTGAGCTGGGTGGTCCATGCAGCTGTCCCTCCCTCCCGGCCCAGCTGGAACACTGCTCTGACCTTGTCTTCTCCATCCTGCCCTTAAGTACAGGCCACGGGGTGGGCCATCTGAAAAGGAGCTGGATGCTGAGGAGATGAGAGGGCCACGTGTGCCCAAGCTCCGTGCTCACTCCCAGACATACATGCTGCGGCGGCTTCCAGGGCAGGAAGGCAGCGAGACCCTTCTCAGAGCTGGGGGCAAGCCCCCACCTCCCGCTCCTCAGCGTGGCCTCCTGCCTTGGTTCCAAGAGCTCCTTCTCAAACACCCTCGTGCCCTTTGGTAACTGTAGGCAGAACTCCAAGAAGTCCCCAAGACTCTCCACACTGCCGGGCGCACCTGCTCTAAGGCCTGGGGTGGCCAATATGCGACCGGTCATGTTTGATGGCACAGTTGACTTTCGATCAGGGATTAGCCAAGTGGCCTGACCTTATCACGTGAACTCTAAATGCAGAGTTTGCTCCACTGGCGTCAGAAGTCAGAGGTTAAAAGCAAGAGAAGAGTCAACCTGCCCTTGTTGACTTGAAGGAGGCGGGGCCACTTGAAAAGGAATGCGTGTGGCCTCTGGGAGTTGAGGAGAGCCCGGCTGACAACCAGCAAGGAAATGGGCACGTCAGTCCTACAGCTGCAGGGACCTGAATTCTGCCGGTCCTGGCCAACCATCCGCAAGAACGAGTGCGGTTGCCCTGACCGGTTTGGCTCAGTGGATAGA
>NW_006369685.1:0-891 GCF_000327345.1 Myotis davidii
GATCACCGGCCAGGCCTAGGGACCCCACCTGTGAACAATTTTGTGCACTGGGCCTCTAGTAATCACATAAATGTAAAACCATTGCCATATTCTAATTTTAGAACACTTTCATCAACCCAGAAAGAAACCTTATGCCCATTAACAGACACTTTTCATCTCCCCCATCCAAGTTCCCCAGCGCTAGTTGAGAGTAGTTGGGATTAGTTTGAAATCCTTTTTGTTAAGGCCTCAGTATTGTATAATCAGATAGAAAGTGTATGACTAAGAAATATTGTTAACCTTGAGTAACAATGCCATGTAGTGTAGAGATTTAGTGGCAGCTGAGATTCCACTAACCCATATCGTTATGGGTCACTTAACACAAATTGTAGTCCTTTTAGAGGAAGATTTTTCACACTTAGCAATAAGTACTCCCATTCAGCCTGTCCTTATTCAACCTCTCATATCACAAAAATATACAGTGAATGCTTTTCACTGTTATTGGTAACAAGTTGTTTGCAATAAGTTTCCCAACTGATGACACACAGCAGCATATCAAGATAGTTGATATACCCATTTAGGTTACAAATTATCATTATCAATATTGAATAATGTCTTTAATGCTAAGTTAATATCTAAGAATGGATTGTGGAGTGTTCTGATAGCAGGGACTCTAACTTCCTCTTCTGCTCCCTGAAGTGTAGATGGCCTAGTTACAAGCTCAGGAAAAGCAAATTTCCATGACACATGAACCACATACAACTGCTCTGTCTTAAGCCAACATTTAATCAACTAATGAGCTGCCTGATTTAAAACTTACAAATACATAGACATCAGAGTATTCTTTCAGTTACTCTGCTTTGATTCTTCCATATATAGTGTTTTTTTTCCTTTATTGAATAAGATATTACA
>NW_006369686.1:0-891 GCF_000327345.1 Myotis davidii
TTTTTTCCCCCAAAGAAAAGGAATTTATATGGGATATATTTGTAATGGTGAGAATGTCTGGGAAAAGGATATTAACTTGACAAGGAGTTCCAGCATTCTCCTGTCACATATTCCCCTTTCCCCCATGATAACTCATCATAATGCCCATGTTATTTTTTTATAGAGAATTAGAACTTATTTTATTTCTAGAACAAAGGACAAAACATGCCTTTTTATTTGCATTTGATTAGATTTTTACCAGTTTTGAAGATCAGGTAATTACTCCAAGAGTCATGGATCAGTTGAGAATACTGAAGTACGTGCAGGCACTACATATGGGAGCAGTTAATTTCTATCAGTTCTTTTCTTTGTGCTGTTGTCATTATTGGGTAGTTTAAAACCATATGAGCACACTCAGTTATAGTTGACTTCAGAGTGGGCAAGGTCATGTGGAAAATGCCATCTCGAGGGCTCAGATTTATACTATGATTCTTAGGATTCACTTTGAGAATTGTTTGTTAAAATCAAGTACACTTCCACATGTGGAATACCATCTTTACTTCTGACGATGTTGTATTCTATCTTGAAGCACCCCTTACATCTGGCTTTTGCGTCATTATTGCTACTTCTCTGACAACAATGTTATGTTCTTCTCTTCTTCTTCTCCTAAATGTATGTTTTCTTCATTCTCTCTTTAATTTTATTTTTCTTGCTTTCTGTACCACCTTCTTGGAGTGTCTCGTCCATATCCATCACTTCTGGTCAGGTCCTACTCGAGGCCCTGGCTCTCATTTCTAGCTGCTTGCTAGACATTTTTCACACAGATGACCCAGAGGTTTAGTGATGAGACAATTCATCACTCAGCTCCCTAAACCTCTTTTTGGCAGGCGGTAGCATGAGCCCAAGGAGAGC
>NW_006369687.1:0-891 GCF_000327345.1 Myotis davidii
CCTCTAAAGTAATTAAAATATATTATATTGTCCGCATGTAACAAATTTAAATTCTTCACTTAAGACAGGCTTGTTTTCTCAGTTCTAAATTAGTTCTGTTTTTTATTATTTAAAAAACTATGTTTAGCTTTTTATTATTATCTACATTTTTTTGCATCACCCCCCTTTTATTCTTCCATTTTAAATTAGTATAAAGAAAAATTATGAAAATATTAGGATCTTGCTCTAAGCCAAGAGCCAAGCTTGTTTATTATTTTAAACTTTACTATTTACTAAAGTTCTGCCTCTTACCCTGATTTTCATAGAAATCTGTAGCAAAGTTAATAAACTCTGGATCTCATAGCATCTCCCTGATAATCAAGATAAACTGTAGAAGTCATACACTGTAAAGAACTGTATTATTATCTATTCAAAACAAAAAAATGTAAATATAGTCAGATTTTTTATGTTTCTATAGGCACAGATTGTAGTTTGGAGTTAATTTTTTCTCTTCTTTCCCAGTTCCTGATTTCCACATCAGATCTTCTCCATCTTGGAAATGAGGTTGTCACAAATTCTGGTCAGTTCATTGTTCTCTCTTTTGTGTAATGGTCTTCTCCAGCGAGCGGATGCCCGTTTGCTCCTCCTTCAGGTTTGCCCCAGTCCAGCTTGTAAGGCTGCCTAAGAGGGGAAATGGAACCCTCACAGCTCCTTGGAGGCCTTTCCTACCTCACCTCTGGTCTCAGGGAGCTTTCACAATGGTTCTCTTTCCTAGTTACAGCTTTTTGCTGGTAACATTATCAGAAAAATCAAATTCTGACCTTGGAAGCCCACTCCTCAAAGACAGTCAATATCTTCTTTCTTCTGAGGCCTTGGGGTTGTTGGTTTAGTTCCTGGTCAGGGCACATGCCC
>NW_006369688.1:0-891 GCF_000327345.1 Myotis davidii
TACTAATGATTATTCTTCAGGTCAGTTTCCCCAAATGAAGTTATGGGTTTATGCAATCGTGACTCAAATTCTAAACTCAGCCTTTTGCGTGAAGCCATCCCCCTCCTCTCTGCTTCATTTTCATCTCCCTCATGGCCATTTGTTCACTCAGTCCTTCATTCAACAAGCTTCTATGGGGCATCTTTCTGTGCCAGGCACTGTACCAGGTGCCAGGGACAGAAAAACAGATCAGACACAGTTCCTACTCTGAAGGAGCTCCTAGCCCTGGTCATACCATGCCCACAGTACAATTATTTGTAAACCAATCAGTTGTCCCCACAAGACCACTCCTTAAGGACTGAGACAACACCTCTCTATCTCTACCGTGCGGTGTTCACAGCAGATGCTAACAAATACATCCATTTTAATTGGACTGAATTGAATTGGCTAATGCTTGCATATATTATTTCAGCTAATTCTCACTGCACCTGTGTGGGGTAGGGTATTATTACTGTTATCTCCATTTTACAGATGAGGAAACGGAGACTTAATGAGGTAAAGCACATGTATGTCTTCATAGAAAATCCTATAAGAATTTTATCACGTGGCCTTTGAGCAGATGCCAAATGACTAGTAAAGGTGTACAAATATCTCAAAGGGCAAACCCCATAAATTGGATCACAGAAACAGTAGCATAGAACTCAGGAAATGAAAGAAAGGAAAAGGCCACCCCAAACCCTCTCCAGAGAACTAGAGGAGAGAAGCAGAAAGAACAGCACGGAGCTTCATGACCTGTCTCTGACCTTTCAGGACAGAATTCCGCTTGGTTCAAGAAGTGCAGAGCAATGTCTTCACCTTTAAGAGATAGTACAGGTAACTAGAGGCTAAGGCAGGGGTGGGCAAACTTTTTGA
>NW_006369689.1:0-889 GCF_000327345.1 Myotis davidii
TTTATTTATTTATTTATTTATTTATTTTACTACCTGCTTATTTAAGAGAATGGCATAAGAGGCCTGATTAGGTGCTAATCAGGTGTGTGTAGGTTTGATTCTAGGTGAAAGTGATTAGATTTTTCACTGGAAACTTTCAAGATTTTTCTCTTGGACTGCAAATTTTCTGCCTGAATTGTGTAATTTTGGATGCTGACACCCTTAGAGCCTGTGGAAGAAAGGTATCATATGTTTCTGCTCTCAGCTGTGTCTAGTCTTTCCTGTCCAAGGATGACACTGCCACCTCCAATCTGCTACAGGCATGGGAAGACTGTTGCCAAGATGATCCAAGGAGAGAAGGGATCTCCAGTCCCGCTCCTCATACCATCTTTTACTGAACCTTTTTCTTATTCCCACCCCGCTCTGTGCTAGAATGCTGATGTTGACAATTCCTACACTTAGAGGAGAATTGCTGTGGGGGTAGCTTGGGTTATTCCTCTGTGTTTGTCTACCACCAGGTGAGTGTTCAATGTGCCCGTATCTAATAAGTAAGATTCACTCATTATCCTGCTTTTCTGATCACACTATTTGTTTATTATCATCTTTTCTCCTCTTTTGGGATGTAAATAGTCTTCTTGCTGTTGTGTTGGTCAGGTTTCTGGAGAGGTGGCAGAGATAAATGTGTGCACTCCATCTGCCTTCCTTAATTTATCAGTACTGTATTCTCCCCGGATGAATGCATTTACTCCCTCTCCTTTATCTCCAACACATTCACATCTTTATGTTTAGTAAATGTGTATTTATACATCTGCGAATCTCCTGAATCATTTACAATTAATATACAGAGTACCGACTTAATTTCCAGCTATCTCTCTACAAACTATCCAGAGTAGGTCTTACACATTTCATC
>NW_006369690.1:0-891 GCF_000327345.1 Myotis davidii
TCATTAGAAGCTTTAGCATTCTAAAATTTCAAAATAATTTCTCTTCATTCATATCTAGCAGGAAAATGCAAATATGTGTCCCTGAATTCAGAGTGAAAGTACTAGGTGACAGGCCCACCACTGAACCAATCACTCTGGCCAGATAAACTGGAAAAACTGATGGGCTTAAAATCAGTTCTGTGCTCCCATCTTGAAGCTGGAATGGAATCAATTTCTCTAGAATCACATGGATCCCAAGTGGAGATCAGCAGCTATTGAAAAGGGGGAAATAGATACTATAGAAATAATTAACACATGTTCTCTACTTTCTTTCATCTTGGCTGGTAGATGTTAGTAGGATAAAGCAAACAATCATTTGTAATGAACAAATGAAAAATTGTGGTCTCCAAAGTCTGCAGAATTCTAATTCCATTAATTATTCTCCCCCCTCCTATTTCACTGTCTATTAAATGCTTTTCCTCATTTTATTCACTTGATCGAGTATCTCTCTTCACATATAAACAAATAAAATTCACTCAAACCAATGCCACTTAACTGTTAATACCCAACTAAAACTCAAATCTGATGAACAGGTTCTTCCTAACACCCTCTTGCTAAAACACCCCTCTGTTCCTCACGGTGATCTTGCAAAAAGTAACAAAACCAACTTGTTCAACTAAAGGTGTATTCCTGGTGGTTTTTGGCTAAAGAGTGTTAGCATTCCTTGCTGTATCCATTTCAGTATTCACTGAAATTCATTGAAGTATCCTTCATTTCTCTTCTGAATTACTGTGACTCAGATCTGATCCTGTCACTTCCATGCCCCCATATTCCTAGGAATAAAGTTTAAATATTTTACCCTGGCCTATGACACTGACCTTACAATCACACTTTCTATCTTCTTAATCACCA
>NW_006369691.1:0-891 GCF_000327345.1 Myotis davidii
AAAAAAAATGTGGGACCCAGATTTGAGAACACATTTATTTTTGAAAAGCAACTTAGAGTGATTTTGTTTCACTCCCATTAAATCTGTTTTGCTCTTGTCTTTACGGGATAGTGATGATTTTCACTCAGTTTTCCCCAGAACCAAAGGGATAGCATGCAAATTCCATACTATACATGCCAGTGTGAGAAAGAGGATGGAAAAAAGAACTGTAGTTACTTGTCATAGATCTCCTGAAAGATGTCTTTAAAACGCCCATCATACTTCTTCAGAATAGTGTTTTTGGTGCTCAGGTACAAAGGCCAACTCTTGGACAAAGCCATCTGGAAAGAACTGTGTGCAAACTCTTTGATTGACTTATCTTGATTGTACATCCCCATGGCAACACCACCACCCTCTGTGGGGAGACACCAAGGAGAGAAAAAAAGAGAAATGGGGTACAGTTGTAACAAGTTTAAATCCACTCACAACCACAAATCATCCAATTCCCAGCTCCCATGTCTAAGCCCAGGTTTCAAAAAGTCCCAGCCAGGCTCCCAACTTGAATATCCCATGAGCTCTTGAGGCACAGAATAGGCGGGAAGTCAGGCATAGTTAAGGACATTCTAAGTTATTTTAAAAGGGCAATAGAGATGATATAAAGAGATATGGTGTTTAGGAAGCTGAAGACACTGAAATACAAAAATCCACTGATATGAACCAGAGCTATACTCAAGAAAGGATGAATAATTTTTAAACTGTCCTTTCATACTTTTAAATTTTCAAATCTGTATTTTAAACTCTAAGTGTGCATTCAATCCTCAGCCAGAGAATGAAAATTCTCGTAATTCCCTGGAGGATAAGGGCAGTTCACACCATCATTGGTAGAAAAAGTTAGGCTACATGTAATCACTG
>NW_006369692.1:0-891 GCF_000327345.1 Myotis davidii
TGGCTGGGGTGATTAATCCTGACTACCAAGGGGAAATTGGATGGCCACTTCAAAAGTGGGGTTAGAAAAAATATATCTAGCATACAGGAGATCCCATAGGGTGTCTCTTAGTATTACCATATCTTGTGTTTAATGTCAATACAAAACTATAGCATTCTAATTTAAGCAGGCCTGCTAATGGCATAGACCCTTCAAAAATAAAAGTTTGGATCACTTTGCCAGGTACAGAATAATCACTTGCTGAGGACAAAGGGGATATGAATGAGTCATGAAGAAGATGTTTGTAAATACCAGTGATGACCAGGTGATCAGTTGTAGACACAAAAACTAGATATCATGAGGATTTCCTCCTTATTTTGTTATGAATATGTTTGTGTGTATACATATACACACATATTATGTGAATATCTCAGTTTTCTCTCTGTCTCCTTATGTATCATGACATGTATTCAGTTCATCTCATAGTATTTAAGTATTGTTAACTTTATGTCAGAGTACTTAAGTTACAGGATATCAAGGAGAAGTGTAAACATTATCCAAAGACCTTGCATCCTCTTCCTGGGGAAAGATTTAGTGCACTTTCAGTTGTATTCAGAATATTTGTATCATGTTAGGTGGAAGTATGAACTTGTTATTGTCCTTATTTGGAGATTAAGTGTGGATTGAGGAGATGCATTTAGGTGCCAAGTTGACAAAGAGTGGACTTGTGGTGGTTAATTCTATGTGTCAACCTGACTAGGTCACAGTACCTAAACATTCAGTCAAACGTTTTTCTAGATGTTTCTGTGAAAGTATTTTTAGATGAGATTATCATTAAAATCAGTATACACTGAATAAAGCAGATTATTCTTCATAATATGAGTGGGTATCATCCAATCAGTTGAAGTTCTT
>NW_006369693.1:0-891 GCF_000327345.1 Myotis davidii
TCTGTCATCATTGATATTTCCATTTCTCTCTCCTGGTCCCTAAGAAACCTCCCCTACCTCTAATATTACATTAGTTATTATAGTTGATTCACAGACTGCCTTCATAGGGGATGTTGGGGAAAAGGGACTTATCTCTTTGCTGAATAAAGAGTCAACCTTTATAGTTTGGTATCATAAACCTTAGTAATATGAGTTCAATTAGCCTCATTAGACTCATGTCTAAACATTTAAGTTTCCCAATGCAGCAGGCTTAATTAGTGTCCATACTTGTATTAATATTGTTCCTGCTGTCTAGTGTGCTCTTTCTAGTTTCTTTTTGCTCAGATTTACAATAACCAACTGAAATGCTATATATTCTGTGAAAATGTTTTCTCATTCTACCATAAAGAGCTTTCTTCTTGCTCCTATAGAGTAATTTGAGAAAACATTAAGTTACATGTATTACATGATCTAGAACTGAACATCTTAGGTAGATAAAAATAAGACAAAAATTTTATAGATGTCATGACAGTCACTATGCCTTAAGATTAGGCAACACTGTTGTCTAAGTCTAGTTTGAAGAAGTTAATTTCACAAAAATTTATTCACAATGTTACAAAAGTCTCTACTCTTCTCCCAGTTTCACACTTCCTCCAAATAACTGTAACTAGTACAGTTATTTGCAAGGGAAACTTAAGGTAAATCAATTTCTATTTGTATTTTTCTAGATGTTGTCATCTTCCTTGCCATTCCCTAACTTTCATGCAAATTAGTGTATGATGATTGAAATACCTATTTTGCATATGGTTCAGGGAAAGTTATCTCTAGTTTTACTTCAGAAGGGACTAAACTTTATAGACCAAATGGAGACCATAGCCAAGCTGGTATGGCTCAGTGGTTGAGCATCAACCT
>NW_006369694.1:0-891 GCF_000327345.1 Myotis davidii
AAAAAAAGATTTTTTAAAAAGAAGTTATAAGAAAGTAATATGCATGACTGATTTTTAAAAAAGGATCCGGATACACGACTGCTAAATTAGACACCAAACTGGTGAGTGTCTGCAGGGCGATAACCGGCAGGTCTCTTTTCTCTACCAAATAGAAATCATCTGCATCTTCTCTAAGTCACGGAGGCTGAGTCCTAAAGGATAGTAAGCTCAGTTACATTCTCCAGAGCACCGGAGGGGGCTCCTGAGACAAGGCTGCAGTGTGACATTAAAAAGTCACTAAATCATCTTTTATTTCCAAAATTTGGGATAATTTTCCTTTTCCCTGGGGTCTGTGAATTTGGATGGGGAAGCATCTTCGTTTTCCTTCACGATGCATGTAGGTAACAAACAGTACCTGTGGCTTTGCCATGAACAGAAATCACATTTTCTCATCACATTACAGTTGGTGCAGATGTCTTGAAACACTGTTTACGCTACTTAAAATTATAGAATTTAGCAAACCTAACACTATATCTTCTCATATGATATAAACAAAGAAACAGAAATGTTCTTTTACCACGTATTTGCTATGTTTTGATAACGTTATTTCAGCATCTCTGGTTTCCTTTATAACCCTATGCGTTGTTTTACAGGTTATTCTAAGAAAGGGCCCACAAGTCCTCCGAGAAGCCTTTCCTGACTCCCTGTCACACTTTCTCTTCCCACCTCAGGCTTCCTCCTTCCAGCACTTTCTACCTGAATTAAAAAACAAATCGGTGGTTCTCCCACTAAGGCTTAGTGACTAAGCAATGGGACAAAGGGATGGTATCCATCTTATTTATCATCGTGTCCCAATGCCTTAGCATGGTAGGTCTGACTCCTAAGAGACTCCCAAGAAATACCTGTTTTTTT
>NW_006369695.1:0-891 GCF_000327345.1 Myotis davidii
AACAACACATATACTAAAAAATAAAACCATTAAAAATAATATAATGTTAAATTAAAATTTCCCTATTTACAAACAGAAAACCTTACTGATTTTTGGCAGTTTGCAGAGTAGGCCTGAATACTAGATTTACACACTGTTGTGAAGGCCAAAAAGCTCTGCAACCTACAGTTTTTTCTTAAGTTTGTGGCAGACTCAGCCTCAAAATCTGACCTAAACTAATGTAAAGCTATTTATGGTCAAGACTTACCTCCTGTGGTATAACTCTTCATGCATTTTGCTGAAAACATATTTATTTTTTATTTCAGGGTGCTTGCTGCCCTAGAAACTACTGGGGAAGCTGGTGATGTGATATGCCAAATATGTACATCTTTACCTTTTTATAAACAAAAGAAATTTGGAATTCTGAAACACATCTAGCCTCAAAGGTTTGGAATAAGATTTTGTACTTGTATTTTAGATTCAAATGAGTTATAAATATATTATATACTCTATCAATATAATAAACTAGCCACATAGTTATACGATGAAAGTTTAATTTAATTACCTTTTAAAAGTTAACTATTCAAATGTTAACTTTAAAAGCATCAGATAGGCAAATCTGCAGTCTAGATGCAGGAATCCACCAGTGTTTTCTTATTCTAGCACAAAGAAAGAAGGAAACTGGATTGTTTTGTGTTCTCTCAATGCATCAAGGCTTCCTCTGCAGCCTCCTCCAACCCTACTCCACAAAAAAAGTGTTTTAATTTGTATGTTTGTTATTATTTTTTAATATATTTTTAATTGATTTCAGGGAAGAAGGGAGGGGGGAAATGAGAGATTGATTGGCTGTCCCCTGCATGCCCCCTAATAGGGATAGAGCACGCAACCTGGGCATGTGCCCTGATTGGGAAT
>NW_006369696.1:0-891 GCF_000327345.1 Myotis davidii
CCATCCATCCATCCATCCATCCATCCCACTTTCTCTGAACAGCTCCTCCAGCGTAGGCCTCATGTGAAGCATGGAACAGCCTGAGGAGAGGGAGGCAGGGCCCCTCCACTGAGGCACTCACAGCTTAGCGGGGTGGCACACAGTCACAGTGCCCACCCAGAAGACACACCTACAAGGAGACATGGGGCATGCATTGTGCAAGTCCGGAGAGGCTCCCTGGGAGAGCGAGCTGTTCAGGGGGTGTCTCTCCTTCTGTTAGAAGGCTGATGAGGGTGGAGCAGGGTTGGGGAAAGGCACCCAGGCACAAGGACTGGCCCATGCATGGCACCCAAGGGTGCAAGGTCACAGCATACTGGATGTGGCTGAAGCACAGGCTGGTGCTAGGGGAAGCGGCTGTGAGGGGTCCAGCAGCAGGTGCCAGTGTGACTGAACTGGACTCACAGGCACTCACCCTGCCTGCCTCACAGTCCACCAGCCCCAGGCCCGTGTCAGGGAGACAGAACGCACCAGGGCAGCTCTTCATGGGGCTTGGACTTTGTGTTCCCCTCACCCCTCTCCTTGGTTTAGAAGAGCAGCTGGGTCAGGAGAGCCCCAGAGA
Organism: Myotis davidii; assembly: GCF_000327345.1. Lineage (NCBI taxonomy): Eukaryota > Metazoa > Chordata > Mammalia > Chiroptera > Vespertilionidae > Myotis > Myotis davidii. The sequence continues at coordinate 599 of NW_006369696.1, forward strand.
TAGGGCCTGGGCTGGGGGATGTCGAGTGTAGGAGAGGCCAGGGGAGTGGACGGCAGGAAGAGGGTCCCGGGACAGCAGCCTGCTGGCTTGTGGCCTGAGCTGGGGAGAGAGCTGGAATTCCAGGAAGGGCACTTTGTACCATCACACAGTAACCACACTGGCTGGGCCTCGGGCCTGGGCTGGGGGCGGAGCTGGACACTGGCAGGGAGCCAGGGCCTGGGAGATAAGGGGCAGAACAGACAGAATGGGTCTGTGGAGAAAAACAACGCCTGCTTTAATCTGGAAAACCTCAC
>NW_006369697.1:0-891 GCF_000327345.1 Myotis davidii
CTCTCCCTCTCCCTTCCTCTCTCTCTGAAATCACTAAAAACATATTAAACATATTTTAAAATGCTCCTACTGCATTCCCCAGGCACCCTCATTATATTTGTTTGCACGCTTGTCTCCTTATTATAATGTGAGCTCCTCAAGGCAGAGACCCCTTCTGCTCTTCTGTGAACCTATTATAAACCCATGGGAGTTCAGAAAATGTGAAATAAATCAATAGTGAACTCTGAGGCCCTTTCAGCCCAGAACTTCTCCACATCTGAGATTTCTGTTCAACAAATAATCTACAATTTACTGGCCTGGGCACTGCAGGACACAAAGAGATAAGCCATCAACCATGCTCCAAGAACAGCCACTCCTAGGAAATACACTTTTAGGAATTCATGCTGCAGATATCCTTGCCCATATGCCCAAAGGTGTAAGTTCAAGGACATTCACTGACTCACTTTGTTTTGATAATTAAAAATTATGAACAGCTGAAATGCTCATCACTAGAGGGCTGGCTACACAAATGCTATGCAGACATTACAAAGAATGAGGCCGGCTTGGATAAACGAATATGATACAATCTCTGAGAAAGAGGGTTAAGTACAGTTTACAGAGTGCATACAATGCTATGTGCATGTTGTGTTTTTAAAGGAATACATGTAGACATATATGCTTATCGAAAAAAGTCTAACTCTAAACTAGTGCTGTCCAATAAAGTATAATGTTAGCCACAAATATACTTAAAGAAAAATGTGAAGTTAATTTTAATATATTTTATTTTACTTAATCCAAAATAGTATTAACACTTAATCAATATTTTAAAATTATTTTTTCTAGCTTAACTATTACACTTGTATGTTTAAAAATTATTAATAAAACTAGTGGCCCAATGCACGAAATTCATGC
>NW_006369698.1:0-891 GCF_000327345.1 Myotis davidii
CAACTCAGGTTGTACTTTGGGCAAAACAGCTCCTTAAGGAGAAGTTGAGAGGAGCATTTACCTAACTGTGGGAAGGTTATGTCCATCTAGGCAAGTCAGGGAGACTCCCTGGAAAAGGTCTCCCCAGGATGACCAGAGGGCTTCTCGCCTACCCCGGGGTCAGGGCTGAATGCAGACCTCCTATCATGGGGTCCCAGCTGGGAGGTGGTTCCTGAGTGGGTCCTCTGATGCCTGATTAAGTGATAGCCTCTGCTGAAGCTCTTCCCACAGGCAGGGCACGTGAATGGTTTCTCGCCAGTGTGTGTTCTTTGATGCCTGACGAGGTGGTCCCTTCGACTGAAGCTTTTCCCACATTCATTGCATTGGCAGGACCTCACTGCAGCGTGTCCTCTCAGGTGCTTGGCAAATGCAGCCCTGTGGCTGAAGCTCCGCCCACACTGGCCACAGAGATAGAGCTGCTCAGTATCATGTGCCTTCCGGTGTGTCAGGTACTGCCTGTGGTCGCTGAAGTACTCTCCACACTCTCCACACATGTAGGGCTTGTCTCCATGCTGGATTCTTTGGTGTGTTGTTAGCACGGATTTCTGGCTGAAGTTTTTGCCACAAATAGTACAAAAGAACGGTTTTTCTCCGGTATGTGTCCTATGATGCCTGACAAGATCTGAAGTCCAGCGGAAGTGCTTTCCACACTCATCACATCGATAGGGCTTCTCAACAGGTGTTTTCTCAGCTGGGACCAGAGGGGAGGTCTCATTCAAATTCTTCTGGTTTAGGGGGAATTTGTAAGAAGTGCCGAGTACGTGAACCTTTTGATGCCTGGCGAGATGTGAGCTCCGCGTGTAACTTTTGCCACACTCCATACATTTATAGGGTTTTTCTCCTGTGTGAGTT
>NW_006369699.1:0-891 GCF_000327345.1 Myotis davidii
GAAGCCAATACATATATTATCTTGACCAGGACTCCAGCGCCCATTCAGGGCTTTGGACAAAGCCTTTCCTAACCCCACGCACAGAAAACATCTAGTAGTATGAACTAAAGGACTCATTGCCAGGTATTGCTTTTCACCCCTTTTAAGGAATCAGACATATTATTAGACCAGAGAGTGCCAGCGAGTTAGTATTATTATTTAATGATGTGAATTATGGGAATTTAATTCCCTCACTCTGAATGACCATATATTATTATTCTATTTGGGGTTGGGCATTCACACTCTGCCCTTAATAGCTGCAAACGGACTCCAGATCCAGCTCGGTGCACTTCCCTGGGGAATGGCAACCAGCCCATTAAAAGCCCTGCCTTCTAGTTCTTCAACACATGGCATCAGGCAATGGGCCCCGAGTCAGGGTAAGCCAGGAAGCAGAAAGCAAACTATTTTTCTTGCTTTCCATTAAAATCTTTTATCTCATGCTATTGTGAACCTCAGTCAGCCTCAGCCTTTGGTAGGGGACCTGTAATTGGCTTGTTGTAAACCGGCTGTCTGTTTTGCCTGGCCTCACTGTAGATGAAATAATGACCTGAAATGCTAGCGTAGTTGCCTGGATTTTGACATTTGCGGTGTGGGATTTCCATGTGTTATTGTCAGTAACTGAAGCCAGAGAGAAAGGTATGAAATTTAGAGTAAAATCAGCTGAACTGGTTATCCATTGTCAATTTTCTCTTTCCAAAGGGGAAGTTCAGGTAGGGTAGATCCAGGGAGTCTGACTCCTTTGGGGCTAGGATTGGGGTAAGAAAGGTACCAGAACCGTTTGTTGAAAAGGGGGATAACTATTAGGCATGTTCAAAGGTGAACTTCAGCCCTAACTGGTTTGGCTCAGTGGAT
>NW_006369700.1:0-891 GCF_000327345.1 Myotis davidii
TTTTTTTTAATACACGTGAACTGTGATTATTATTTAAAACTTAGAAAGTAGACTTAAGCAAAGTAAAAAGACAAATCACCTATATTCCTGTAACTGAGTAAAAACACTGTGCAGATATTGTTTTTACATATTTGTGGACTTTTTTCACATGAACATGTATACATATATTTTATTAAAATGAAGTGTATTCTAAATAATCTTTAATAATCCCAGCTGAATTAAATTTTTGCAAACTTAATTCTTTATAGCACCAGTTCTTTAGCATGCATTGGAATTGTGTAGAGAGCTTGTTAAAATACAGAATGCCAGGCTTCACCCCCAGAGCTTTTGATTTAGTAGCTCTGCAGTGAGTTTGTATTTCTAATAGTTTCCCAGGTGATGCTGTATCTCTCGGTCCAGAGGGACCATGCTGGAATAACTGTTACTTTACAGGTTGTTAAGTAGCAGGGCACTTGCAAATATATTCAGATTTTTATTAGTACCTTTAAATCTGAAACATAGCCATAATCTCTTCATCCTTATTACCAAACCAAACCAAACAGCAAAGGCTTTTCCATATATCATCTAGTAAGATATGTAAGATTTTCCTGATAGCACACACAGAAATCTTTTCTATCTAAAAGTGGAAAATTCTGATTAGTAACTGTCAAAATGGTTAGCATGCATTTTGGTAGTAGGGTAGGTATTATTTCAGACGCCTTCAAGTTTGACATGCAGCTTCTGACTACAGAATTCTATTTGTAGAGACATGATTCACTGTCCAGTGTGCCTAGCAGCTCTTCATCGAGGAAAAATTCTCAGGGGAGCAACAGAAGCTTGGGTAAGGAATAAAGTACCCTCTTTTTATATTCTTAAGGGAATTATTTCTACCCAATAGTAATTTGAAAGTAT
>NW_006369701.1:0-891 GCF_000327345.1 Myotis davidii
TCCAGAGGTAATTCTAGTGTGTGGCCAGGGTTGAGAAAGCCTAGATCAGGCAAGATGCTAGCTACAGAATCAGCCCCTGAGAATATGAATAAACTGTTTTAGACTCAGACCAGATTAGTGGAGTCACGTTAATGCTGTTCGTACTGAGGAAGCATCTACAGCAATGTAAACGTGTCTATGTTTGCAGTATGTTACTCAGTACCGAACGTGACATTCAGAGTTCACCCCTCCACACCATGGCCTGCTAGTCCTGAGCTGGATGTGCAGGTGTACCACCACACTTGAAATCACATTTGCCAGATTAACATTTCTGTGCCAATAATTAGCAGAATTCTCAGTTCCTTTGATTCAAACATCACAAACTTGGACAATCACAAGACATACATAAGGGCTTTTGATTAGAGCTGCAAAATGCCAACTAAAGGTTCAGAGCATTGGCCACATTGCCTATGAGTGTTCACAACTTAATCCTACAGGAATTTTCCCACTGACCCAGGGCTTGTGCCTACATTTCTGAACGATTTATCTTTTGAAAATCTGTCCTCTGTTACATGAATATCACGTGGAAAAAAAGGGAGAAATCGGTCTGGGAGTGCCACAGTACCTTTGAAACGGCCCGTAGCAGTTTTCCAAAAAACAAGGCCATCATGTAATAGAGTCCTCTCTTTGCTTATCAGTGCCTGCTTCCTAAACACATCGCCGTTTTTGAGCTTGGTATATGTTTTGTTTTCGATCTTACTTAGGATCTCGAGCCATTTTTGGTTTTTCTCATATTCGCTGACTTTTAAATCCACTGCTGCAATCATGTCTCGTATTAGGCAAAGAGCTTTGCATAAGTCTTTATGTTCTTCCGTGTTTTCTGAGTGGGAAAAAAAAAAGAAACGCGATACA
>NW_006369702.1:0-892 GCF_000327345.1 Myotis davidii
CAAACCGTGACCTCCTGGTCCATAGATCAACATTCAATCACTGAGTCACACCAGTAGGGCTGTAATCCATTAAAATAGAATTTGTTCAGTGGAGTTGACTTTATTCCTCTCTCATTTCTCTCAGCAAGAGAAAAAGTAACCAGGGTGTGGAAGAAATTCAGGGAGTTCTTAGGAATGCCAAGGATGTAGAACAAGGGCCCAACCCACTGGTTTTTCTTTGATGCACAGAAGGCTCCATGGTGCGGGGTCAGGGAAGTGAACTGGAAGCCAGGCAATAAATGCTTGAGGCCTGGTTTTACCACTCGTTGTGCCCTTGAATTTGCTCAGTTTCCTCTCTCTGAGCCTCAGTTTCGATAGCCCCAAGGCATCTCTCATCTCCAGCATTCCTAGATTGTTGGTGAGAATGTGTTAACCTTTTCATTCACCCCATGTTCCTTTGAGGATTAGTTTACAGAGAGCAGTAGGATAAGGACAGGGGCTGTCTCTGTGTCTTTGGGGTCAGAAAATAGGACTTAGGAAAGGGCATTGAGGCCCCTGAGATTACACTGCAAAGCAGGAGGTGAGCTAGAGTTAGGGGATACGCACAACAGCTGCATTTGGATGGCCCAGGACACCTGGGTTACACTGGGTCTCAGACCTGGTGTCTCTCCTGTGATCTGACCAGCAGGCTTAGCTAGAATTCACAGGAGATGATGTTGTACAAGATGACCCTGAGAGGACCTAGTGATAGCTGTGGGAAAAGGTGATATAAGTCTGACTAGATGCATCCTCTGCCCTCCATCGTTTGCCACCAATTTCTGATGATGATCATGGCAGTCTTTCAGTAAGGTCTACCATCCCAGCCACCTTCCCCTGAAGGCATTAGCCATCTCATTTTAAATGTGAAAAAAAA
>NW_006369703.1:0-892 GCF_000327345.1 Myotis davidii
CTCCATCTATTGAAAAAAATCCGCATTATTGACCGGTACACCTGTACAGGCTTTGGAGGCAGCTTCCTGTATTTGAATTGTAGCTGTGTGATCTAAGAACATTTCTTAACTTGTTTAACCTTCCCTTTCTTCAACCATAAATTCAAAGACTAACATACTATTTTTCCAAAATCTGTTGTGAGGATTAAAAAAGACATTCTTTGTTCAAACCTTAGCACAGTACTTGGCACATAAACTGCTTAATGTATATTAACTGAAATGCCTATAATAATAGTTTGACCCTCTTAAGTGTTAGATCAATTAGTAATTAGTAATATTTGCAGTGGTTCCAGATTTGTGTATCTCAACTGTCTGAAATACTAATGTAGAATTGGAATCAGAAATCTTTTCCTGGTTATTGGGGTGTGTGACCAAAGGATTGTGTCTGAGATTGCCTTGCACACTTCTCTGGAAATATTTGTCTTATATTACTATGACTCAGCAGAATTGGTATTTGTCAAAGCATATTTTAAGATATATATCACCTAGAATTTTTAGTTATGGCCACCTGACATCTTGCAAAATACAATTAAGTTATCTAGATAAGCTTTGTGTAATGTATATTGCCTTTATCCATCTATGTTTATCACTTTGTCCATCAATGTTTGGAAGGTAATAGGAGACTTGAAATCTGAGATGAAATCTGAGATCCTTGTACACATCCTTTCAGATTGATAGGATCCCATGGAGCAGATGAAAGTTTTCTTTGCCTTCTTTCACCATCAGGTTTTGATGATAAATAAGTCAAATATGTGTCATAATGGGCTCATTCTATAAATACTTGTTTGGAACTTGTTTTTTCTTCTTCTTTTTAATCTTTACCTGAGGATATGTTTTTTATTGATTTGAGAGA
>NW_006369704.1:0-892 GCF_000327345.1 Myotis davidii
TTTCACTCTCTCTAAAAACCAATGGAAAAAAATGTCCTCAGTAAGGATTAAACAAACAAACAAAACAAAACCACAGGTGATCACAATTGCTCTTGGGAAAACATGGTTGGTGCATAAGAGTGTCTGTTCTGAGACAAGAATACAGGGTTTGGCTAGAAGGAAAATGTCTTGAATGTCCCATGTGTGTTATGTGCAATTTCTCAGGAAGTGGCCTCTGCCAACCAGCCCTTGAATGAGTCAGGGGCTCCCATCTCTCTAGTTGAAACACTTGCTATTGCATAAATAAAAGAAGTTAACCTAGTGAAATGTATGCTGATAATACCAATTAGGTGGAAGGGAGAGAAGATGCAAAAGTGGCTCAAATCATAGATTTCTGTTGAAATTTATCATTAAGTCATAGAATATTGGACCTTAAATATTATGTAGGCCAACTCCTTCAGTTTAATGATGAGGGTGCAAAGGCTTGAAGAGGTTTTATGAATGGCTTAAGGTTATCTCACACATTAGTCTTAAATGTAGATTTCCTGTCATGTTTCTCTAAAAATGAACTTCCTCCACAATTTTATAGCCTTCCTTTGATAGGTGCTCAGCCCACCATACAACAATTTGGTGGATTAAAATGAGATAATGAATATGAAAATATATGTCACCAGGCTCATAGTAGATGATAACAAAAATCTCCCTCCTTTTTTTCCCCTCCCCTCTTCCTTCTTCTCTTTCCTTCCTTTGTTCTTTTCATCATTAAAGTCAGGAATTCAGGCACTCAATGTTAAGTATTCAATCAACCAGGTTTATTTTCTTGTAGGTTACAGGAAGTTAGAATTTCTCATCTCTGCTGACTTAAACTGCTCTTAGCAATATTAGTTAAAGTAGTTTCTTTAAAAAAACAACA
>NW_006369705.1:0-892 GCF_000327345.1 Myotis davidii
CCTTTCCTAGCATCCCTGGCATGTCTGTCTCCCCTCCCCCCACACACACCCCACCCCCTTCCTTCCTCAGTAAATGACAGGAAAACTATTGCGTCCTGTGCTTTCAGGGCTTGGCAGTGTCCATTCTGGAAGGTCTTCTCAGGGAGTCTCTGTGTTTTCAATTGCCTCCCAGCTCACCTCAGGGGGCCTGGCCAAACCGCAGGATTAGTAGAATAACGAGCTTAAATGATATAGTGCCCCCACCCCACCCCGGTCTGTCTGTGGTGGCGCTATTGAACCTATCCCAGGTCGAGATACATAGGGTGATACAGGACAGGTCATGGCTAATATCTAATCTCATTTTTAAATTAGTATGCAAATTCCCGATCACAGGGAGGGATGGAAGAGGTAAGCTGTGACAGCCGGAGGGAGAGGGTGTGAGCGGGGAGGGGGAGAGGAGAGGAGGGAGAGAGGAGGCTGCGTCGCTGCCTTTCCTCCGGGCCTCTAATCAGAATCCTCCCTGAGAGACGGAAGGGGAATGTGACCGCAGGCATCGTCCTCGCTGTGGGCACAGCCCCAGTCGGTTCTCACCTCCCTGTGCAGGGAGGCTGTGGGATCTCTGAGTCCCCCCCTCTTTACAGGTGAAGGAACTGAGGCCGGAAGTTACAAAGCATGCTGGGAGCAAGGCTGTGGCCACAAACCAGGACACGGAGGGCCCTGCGCCAGCAGGGCGGTCAGAGAGGTTGTCCTCCCTGCCGTGAGCAGTGGGAGGAGGGAGACTCCCCCCTCACGGGTCTGAAGTCATGCCTTTCATTCCAGAAGCAGGTCCTCCCTTGTGAGGGGTCCTCGATAGGGCCACACGCAGGGCCTGGCCAAAGTACTGTCCCCTCCAATGATCCCAGCAGACACAGAG
>NW_006369706.1:0-892 GCF_000327345.1 Myotis davidii
CCCTCCTGCTGTCTCCACAGGGAGCCCCCGCCATGACCCCTCACATGATCTGTTCCTTCTCCTTCAGGACCCAGGTCAAATGTCCCCTCTGAGCTCCCTGAGTCCCCATCCAAGCCCACCCACGCCCGTCACTCCACCACCTCAGCCTGGTTAAAGTTCTTCCCTGCACTCCATTCTCTGAATTTGTCTGGAGCGTTGCTTTGATTTCTTGCTCATTGTCTGTCTCCTGCCGCAGTGCAAGGTCATGGGGGCAGGACTGGGATCAGGGCCCCAGCTGCATCCCCAGAGCCTGGAGCTGGGCCTGGCAGACAGCGTGGGCTCCCCAAGGCCGGTGGGTGGGCTCCTCGCTCGGCTGCTGGAGGTGCTGGGAGAAGCTCCAAGGTCTCCTGATCCCACCACTCACTTGACAGGAAATGGGGGTAATGGGGGGCTCCAGAAGCTGTGCCCCTGACCACCCGGCTACACTGCCATACGGGCACACGTCATGGACACACATGACACGGGTCATCATGGAGCCGATGACCTTCCAGCAAGAGCGAGGCTTGTGTCCAAGACTGAGCTCAGCTTCCAGAACCTACTCCGTGTGGACACCCAGTCAACAAACCACGGCCCAGCGCCCTCAGACGGACACGGAGGGGGAGTGTCAGTGTGGGAGGACCCCCTCCACCCGCCCCTGCATGTGGGACACTGAACGTAATGGGGGCGGGGACGGCTCCCCCAGCCCAGCCAGGACGGTGCTCCAGTTCATCTGGCTTCTCTCTTCCAGGGGAAGTCCTGATGTTTCTATTCCTGCGCTGCTGTTCTTTTCTTTTCCTTTTTGGCTCTTTTAGTCGGAGGAGTGACAGGCCACAGGCTGTGGTGGAATGAGAACTGGAAGCTTTGCTTCCCTTGT
>NW_006369707.1:0-892 GCF_000327345.1 Myotis davidii
TTGGTTGCTTTGCCCTGACCTGGGATCGAACTCAGCAAGCTTGGCATGCATGTCAGAATGATACTTTAACTGAGCTACCCCACCAGGGCTGAATCTAAAATCAAATAAGGCAGACAAGTTCCAAAGATTAGTTTTAATGTGCCAGAGTTCAGAGAAGGAGTTGAGACGTATGATGGTCAACTAGATCTCCTTTGGCCATACCTTAGTCCAGACTTCAGGGATAAGTAGATGTTGGCATGGGAAATAGGACAGCACCTTCAGTTAAAGAGAACGGTGTGAAAGAAAGGTGCAAAGTAATGTGTCATTACTTCTCTTCCATTGCAGATGGTGCTGTGAGAATTCTCATAGCAGCAGATCGAGAGCTTGGTATCCTGGACCAAAGAACCGGCATCTATGAGACTCTGCTACCTATAAAATCGAGACCTACTTCTGTTGCATATGATCTTGAGAGAAACATGTACTTTTGGGTAGATGAATTCTTAAATATGTTTGTCCTTGGAAAACCAAAGTCTGTTTCTCTCTATCCAGGTATATTTCTTGATGTTAAGAACCTGAACTTCTTAGTGCTACTTAAAAAACATAGTATAAGAAGCATATGCATCCTATCCAGATACCTTCCTCTGTAATTCACTTACCATGAGTCATGATAGGACATAAAATCCCAATTTGGTATAAGACTCTATAGTGTGTATGCTCTAAAGGAGCTTTGTATAATTAGACTAAGTTCTGGGACATGGGCGCAGGCCAAGGTTGGTCATAGCTCCCTCTCTAGGTATGTGACCTTGAGTAAGTTGTTAACCCCTTTGAGCCACCCTGCATTAGATGAGAGTAATAGTACATGTTTCACTGTGTAAGCATGGGGAATGAACTAGACCAGTGGTTCTCAACCTTC
>NW_006369708.1:0-891 GCF_000327345.1 Myotis davidii
GCGACCCACAGGTTGAGAACCGCTGCGCCTAGCACCAAGTCCATCCTCAAAGGGCTATCCCCAAGGAAGGCTGGGGACTAGCAAAGAACAGGGACTAGATCCTGGGCACCTGGTCCCACTTCTCCATCCTCCAAGCCCCTACTCTGAGCCTCTGTTTTTCTGACTATAAAACTGTGAAGTGCGGCCCCACCGTCTCTCCACTTGCATGCAGTTTAGGACGAGGTGGAAGTTCTTGGCCGCGTGAGGTTGCGTGAGGCATGTTAATTTCCTCTTAAGAGGACTCACTTTCTGCTCCACTGTATTCTGTGTCATTTTCTAGTGACATTGAGTTGGTGGATGCATCAAGAGATAGCCCCCCTCTCTTGCCCCGAGGGAGTTGTCTGTCACCTGCTTACTCAGGACAGACTCTTCCACAGATTGTCCTGGCTGCTGCCCTCCCACCTCAGGTCTCTGGTTACCTGCCAGAACTATTTAATCCAACTCTCCATCTGGGCAATAGTTTTAAAAATCCCCACATAATGCAGACGGCCATGCACCTGGGACTCCCCAGTCCCTGGGCCAGAGGGCCTGGCTTTGGACTTTCCTGCTTGGCTGGCCGCCCTGGAACCTCCAGCTCATCTGGCAGGGAACTGTAAAGCTGGCCCCTGGTTAGAACAGCCTCCAGCCCAAGTCCACCCCGAGAGGAGGTGGAGGTGTTAAACTGATGTATGTAACTTAATATCTGCTGAATTAGCCCACGCAGGGCGCACAGGGGAGGTAAGGCCGCCACCTCGACTCCACATGGCCGGCTCACAGTCCTCCTCTCCCACACTCAGCATGGCTGGCTCCTAAATTTTCAAGTTTCACCTTAGAGACATCCTTAATGATCTCTCTGCCCAAGACAGCCTCCTC
>NW_006369709.1:0-892 GCF_000327345.1 Myotis davidii
AAAGGTTTCTTCTGATTATAGAGGATCTGAAATGTAGGTATCGTAAGTATATTTCTGTACTTTTAAAATTCTACATCAACAAAAAACTGGTGAAATTAAGTCAATTATCTTCAGACATTCCTACCTGATAGTCCATAGAGGCAAAAACAAACAAAAAAACAACCACCACCACCACCCACACATATTTGTGAGACAAGTCTAACAGCATATGGTGGAAACAGCAAAACTAGTGGTAGTTCCCTTCAGGGATCACTTCCATGTTAACTCAATATACATTGTGTTCAGCCAATTTGACTAACTGGCAGAAATATTTATCCACTAACACTGCTTTTAATGTAAACGTGTTTGTTTTGTAGTACAACACGGTTAGTGTAAGGGTAAATAAATGGGTGATTTTTTTAAGAATACTGTATTTGACAGTTACCTGAGATATTTAAACTTTACTTATAGTCATACCTGATATGTGAATTAGCAAACCTGTTGGAGGTGTATAATGGCAAATTTATTTTAAATAAAATTAAAAACAAATGCTTTTGATAAAAATCCTTTGGTGACTAAAAGGAGATCAGAACAAAATGAAATACTTTATTCAATCAATAGTTGCTCCAGTTGGAGTCTACACCAGCTCTCTATTCAACAGATAGGCATTCTGCTGTATGACTGAAGTAGATTTGGTTTTATGTGTAATTTCCTAATAATAACCAATAATCAGCTTAGGAGGTTGTGTGTGAAGCTTTTGTTTACCAGCATTCATGCCTATAAATACTTTGGGGTGCCAGAGTAATAGCAGCTATAAAATAAAAATGCTATAATGACCTCTAATGCTTGTTAAAGTTATAAACTTAATTCATTTTAAGTGAGGGACAGATGTGTAATTCTCTTCATAGACTCT
>NW_006369710.1:0-892 GCF_000327345.1 Myotis davidii
CCTGGTTAGTACTTGGATGGGAGAAGATGACATTTGAAAGTCTATATGAAATGGTTAGCTAGGATCTGGAATGTACTGAACAATGTTAGTTATGGTGATCATCATAGAGTTCACATATATATCTATGTTTGGTTCTTAAATGTTCCTATTCAATGAACTATGAAGTCTTCAAAGTGGGAGTACAGTGTATTTTATTTAATTGTTAAAACTAAGAATTTAGTTTTCTTTTAAAATTTTGGTGAAGTCATTAAGAGGCCTACTGTACTATATTTTTAAGTTATATATGGTACCTCGAATAATATTATGACTTTATTTATATTATGGTGTTACTGAATTAATATAGCCTTTGATGTTTGCTAATGGGATAAATTACTATATTATCTTTTTAAGGGATAAACTGTGTTCAGGAAACAAATTCCTGAAGTGCCATATTTCACGTTTTTATGTCTACTGGGATTAAGGAGTTTTCTATTTTGTTAATATTGACTCTTCTCTTTTAATGACGTAAGTTAGGCATAGAAAATCATCTCTCAGTGTGCTCAGAAGTTCGTCACTCCTCCCTAATAGAACAGACCTTTGTATCGTCTTTGATTTCTGGGCTTTCTGGTGTCAGCACTAGTATTACAGTGTTCTCAGGGCGGAATCGGGAGGCTGAGAGGAGAAGGGACCCTTTTCCAGCATCTTTCCCTTCCTGTTTTTAAAAAAAGGCCCAGGCTAACAAGGAACTCATAATTCAGCTTCGCTTTGTGCTCAGCCTGGTCCCAGCCTCTAAGAGCGGTAAGGTGCTGGAGGGTGTCATAAAAGACCCTGTGAGTGTTTTTTCTCTTCAGAGATCTTGAAGGAAAATGTAACTCTTATCTTTATAGCCTTAGTAGTTAGAGGTCAAAATGGG
>NW_006369711.1:0-892 GCF_000327345.1 Myotis davidii
TTTGCATATTAGGGTTTTATATAGATAGATTGCTTGCTATGCAGTAGGGAAATTTATTTTTTTAATGTGTAAGTTTCTATATAAAAAGAATTTACAGTGTGTTTTGCTATTAATGTTAATGACAACAGGATCCTGTTCAGGTAGTTTTGCCATGTCTACAACAATTTAGGACTGGCATGGCCTTAATAGAGTGGAGTATGGCCTTAATTTAGTAGAGCAGGGGAGATGCTAGGTGTCAAGCATCTGCGTTTTGACTGGGGGAAATGGTTGAAAACAGCAGGAAATATCTCCATATTATTTTAAATTACTTGAATGAGTTGCCCTGTTCCTGTCTCAGGGCCTTTGCACTTATGTTTTCTTATGTCTGAAATCCTCCCCTGATTCCATGACCCAGTATCCCAAGGCTTGATTCTTCACATGCTTCATGTCTATGCACACACAAATTATCTCTTTTCATTATGGCTTTCCCTAATAAACCATCACTCACCAAACCTTTATCCTTACCTGCTTTAGTTTTTGCCATAGGAATTTTCACTCCATAGGGGAAAACTTCCATGCTGTTTGACCAGCATCTAGAACAGTTCTTTCCACATTTTTTGGTGCTCCCTAAATATTTGCAGAATCAGTTTTGACTTTTAACAATAGTGTGTTCTTGAGGCCTCTAGCCCATGAAATCATGCTCATATAAACCATTCAATATAACCAACATAGTCAATCAGAGTGGCATCCTTTAATTCAAAAAGAGAATAGGAGGAGTGATATGGAAGATGTTTAGGGATCCAGTATTCTTGGGGACTGCTTTACTCTCTCAAAAGCACTGGAGAGGGATATTTAAAAGAATTACTTACAGCCCCTGCCTGCATGGCTCAGTGGTTGAGCATCAGCCTATGAA
>NW_006369712.1:0-892 GCF_000327345.1 Myotis davidii
TATTTACTAGTTTATTTTAAAAATCCTTTCTACCTAGCTTCCCATTTCTTTTTGTTTATTATGTTTCCTTCTAGAAATCACTCTTGATTGCCTATTGAATTACCTATTTTTATGTATCACTTTAATAATTATGTGAGCCATTCTCAGGGGAGTAGGAAAAAATCACCAAAAGCTATGTTTTAAACATTTAATATACAAAGCCATCTGTTATACCCAGAAGAGATAGAATTGATGAACAGGACATGCGGTATTATTGTTTCATAAATGAATCTCAAAAGAATAGATTTCCAATGAGCAAATCACTTTTTCTGCTGGGACCTAGTAAGTTTGTATTGCCATGACTATGAGAGCATAGGGATATATTAGGTAGTCCTTGAACTTGCCAATTAAAGTCTAACTCAAATGGTTGACTTTATAGAAAAGCAAAAGGAATGATAACATTAATGGAATCTTAAAACTCTAGGAGTTATTTGGGTTTGAGTTTAATTAGTGTATACATAGCTTTAAAAATGAATCTGGGTCTCTGTTCTTCAGTACTTATCCTGGTGAGGAGCTCAATCTCACATATGTAGGCAGATTCACTGATGAATAATTCTGATTATACTAAAGATTTTCTTTTGTTGAAATATCATAGGGCTTTCTGTACTGTCCATCTTTTAGATATATTTATTTATACTAAGTCATTATTCCATCCATTCATACATTAGGTGTCTTTTTCTCTGAAAACATATATATTAAGGGCCTTTGCAAAGCCTTGTCCTAAACCCTAAGGATGCAATCATGAACAAAATAGCACTATTTTATGCTGTGATAAGGCTTAGACTAATGGACTAAAGTCAAAGTAATTGGAAAAAAATCACATAATAAGGATAAATTTTTGTTTCATTAAAAA
>NW_006369713.1:0-894 GCF_000327345.1 Myotis davidii
GGTTACACAACTGAGCCTAGGAAAAATTATGTAGAAAGCAAATTTAACACAGGCCTACTAAAGTAAGTCCACTAACTCTTCCTGAATGTTACAGGTACTTATTTATTTTAAAGAAAACAGATTTTAATTGTGGAGTTTTAGATATATGCTAAGTATAAAGAGGGAGGCTAGGATATACTCGGGTGAATCAGACAAAGCTAAATTCTGTTTTTGAGAATTCTGAGTATTCTCTCATGAAATTTCAAGCTAAACTTAAAAAAAAGTGTTCTTTTCTCTAAAATGTTAAAACAAACAAACCGGAAAATTATGCAAATTAATGTGCATCAAAAAACGTATGTGCAAAGAATATTTTAAATACTACAAGCTTAACTAAAATAAAAAGTAAAATATCACAAAATATTAAAAATTATGAAAAATCACTGACATCAAAACAAAAATATACAAACTTCCCAGCCACCCTCTTTCTACCAGTTATTACACTAAAATGTGTCTTGTAAAACATAATACTTAAAAAATTTTTACCTGAAGAAACTTAATTCTTCTTGCAAGTGTAGAGGTATTAGTGCAACTTTTGCATCTAGTTGCATTTAAGTAACATTTAATGGCATCCTGAGGTTGACTGCAGGATTCATAGAGAGTGCCAAGGTCCATCCAGGCTGCTGCATGCCCATGGTCTAATTGTACAGCACAAATATATGCCTGCAAAGCATCCATAGGCTGATTTTGCTGCTGATAGAGCACACTGGAAAGAGAAACAGAGAACAGGCAAACTGACTGGGTATAACATTATACTTTATGTATTTCAGTCAATTTATGTATCTACTGAAATGCTGTTACTCTTATGTGCACAAGCCTTACCCAATTGAACACCATGTATCTGCACTTGCTTCTGAT
>NW_006369714.1:0-892 GCF_000327345.1 Myotis davidii
CGCAGGCCAGGCCTAGGGACCATAACCACTCACGAATTTCATGTGTTGGGCCTCTAGTATTATTATACTTGTTCTGTATTATTATTGTTGTTATTTTCTCACTGTGCTTAATTCATAGGTTAAACTTTATCAGAGGTGTATATGTATGTATAGGAAAGGACATAGTTTATATAGGATTCAGTACTATCCAAAGTCTCAGAAATCAATGGGAGGACTTGGAAGTATCCCCCATAGATAAGGAAGTACTAATGTACAAGCACATTTATTTTAGATGACATGTAGTTGAAAACTGGTGTTGATATGCCCATTTCTGTTTCTGGTCCATATAAGAAATTAAAAATAAGCATTTAAGAATTTATTCAATAAATAACTATATAGTAAATGACACACCAGAATAGGAATGGGCTATGCCCTATTGAGATAGTGTGACAGTTTTTCTGTTGAAACCCTCAAGTATTTGAAGAGATGTACTTCTCATGTGGTTTAAACATAATTTGGCCACTTGTGAGAGTTTCTTTATAACCTCAGGTGGCATATTCTACCCATTGAAGTGGTGATGAAACCGTTCAGCTTCATGAAAGCACATTTTGGGGAAATAAAAAGAAGGCTCTACTCCTTAGAATTAAAAGAAAGTTCAACATTGACAGCTGATACTATTACCTCTGACTACCTGGATGGAGAGAATCCAAGTAGCCAGGGCAGGTTTGGAACAGAAACATGGGGAGAGTTAAGGCTGAACTATCCCCTCAGCCCTCTCTCTGCTCTCCTTTCAGCAAGGGCTTGCTGTGTAACAAGGCTCCAGGAAATGAAGAATAAACAGAAGTCTGTTAGGGTTTCTGCTTTCTTTATTTTTATTTAGTATTTATTTGAAAATATTTTTATTGATTTCAGA
>NW_006369715.1:0-892 GCF_000327345.1 Myotis davidii
ATGAGAGTAACATCAGATTATAACCCAATGAATCAAATAAGAATTAATTAGTTAAAACTAATATAAATTAATGAGAGAGAAGGAAAGCTGTAAAATACTAATAAATGCAGGGGTGATGACATTAGAAAATAATCATTTGGCAATTATCATGATAATAACTGATTTACCAATTGATCATTGATTTGCCAGTATCATCAATGGATGCTCTGTGACAGTAATCATAACAGAGCTCCATTAGGGACGCAGACCCAGTCTGTGCGGTACAGAATAAGGTAGTTGTTGATGAACAAAACCTTGCACAATCGTGGGCGAAACTGAGGGACAGGGGTTTGAAGGAGAGGCTGGGAGATCCGCCAGAGCACTGGCATGGAAAGTTAAGTTGGAGGGAACCTGGGGAACCAGGCTCGTCCAGCTGGAGGGACCACGGAGGCCCCAGGAGAAGTCCACGGGAGGCTGTTGCCTCTATGTCTGGGGGGCGGGAGGAGGGAGGGACGGGCTGCAGGTGCCACTGGTCCGCAGGGCCAATGTCTGCCAGCACCTCTGCATCGGTCTCTCTCTGCATCTAAAACAGCACGACTTTCAGAGACTATTGGTCACGATTCCTTCTGCCTTTTACATCTCGTGCCAATTTCTCTTTGGCCAAATCTGAGCTGGAACCACAAAGGTAAGGAGATGGTGACACACCTAGTTCCAGCTTAGCCACAGGACATGGTGTAAAACCATCATGAGAGGAAAAGGAATCATAATTGAGGGTTTAAAACTTGGCAGGGTTCTGTTAGCACCTTTCTTGTAGCCAGAAAAGAACCCCCGTGGAAAGGTCGTAGGAACTCTCGTTAAGCCCATACATGCAATGAAACTGTAATTAAGAGCATTGCTTTCCTACGGATTGTGT
>NW_006369716.1:0-892 GCF_000327345.1 Myotis davidii
ATAAGGACACATTTGTAATATCTTATTCAAAAAGGAAAATAAAATAAGTTTCAACCAGCACCAGTATATTTAAAGCTTTTGGGGTCTTCCTCAGAGCTAAATCGATAAAAAAGGCCTAATGGCTTCAGAACAAATTGATCAAATTTCTATTTCAAGTCTGACATTTAAAGCAGAGGGTTACAAGTAGCTTATTGGCCCGTAAGGAAAGCTTAGATGTAGAAGTGCTGTGACTTCAACTGTTCTTCTGACAGTGAGAAAGGTTGAGATTTATTAAAATGATGATGACCATAATGATATCTGCCATTCGTTGAGCATCAACTATATGCCAAACACCGGTGGGTCCCTCCATGCATTATCTCTAGTCCTTGCAACAACTCTGAAAAATAGGCATTATTTCCTTCACAAAGGAGAAACTTGAAGTACTTTGCTTAAAGTTACACAGATAATATATGGAAGTGTGCACATAAATGGGTAATATTTGCATGAAAGATAAAAGTCACTTTGCTTTATTCACATGAATGTTTTATAACGTAACATTATTTAGATAACACCTACTTTTGTTTTCTCCTATTCCTGCAGCTTATCTATCTTTAAATATCAAATCTCTATGTAGTATTTCCTCTAAGTTCTGAGAAACAGTGGTAGACATGTATTGTTTTTGCCTGCCAAGCAATCGTACCCACTTTGAGTAATACCACCTCTATCAACCCTCAGTCCATGTGAATAAGGTGGGCCTGACCCCATCTCTTGGCTCCAGAGCTGAGCATATGAGTCATGCCTAGCCAATAAGAGCACTGCATTACCCTAACTACTGGGTAACTAGTGCCAAGCAGGACAAAGGAGAATTCTCCCCCAAACTTCTGTTGTAATTTTTGAAAAACAAACAAACAAA
>NW_006369717.1:0-892 GCF_000327345.1 Myotis davidii
AACTCGTAAGTCAAGGCCCCACTGTACTAACTTTTGGCCTTAAGCAAGCTCCTTAATCCATTCACATCTTAGCTCTCTCCACAGTAAAAGGAGATTATTGAGAAGTTTAGATGAGACAACATAGCAAAATACCTAGTGTGGGGCCTGGAACACAGTAGGCTCTGAGGTTCACGGAACAAGGCAAGTGGTGGTGGTGATGTGGGAGGGAGGGAGGCTGGGGTGCGGGGGAAGCGAGGGGAATTTATAATTAGGCGCTTGACTGCAGTCAAGGGGAAGACAGGACAAGAGCAGTTGGAGCTCAGTGATTGCAAAGTCCTAGGACAGACGATGGACACAGACTCCCAACCATCAAAGATGGATGGAAATGTCAGTGCCTCGGGATGACTGTACGGCTTAATTTACATAAAAGAAAAACCTATTTAGTTAGGAGATGAACGTTTTCTCTATAGAGGTTTCTTAGCCGAGGTGATTTTCTCTCCTTTCCATAAGGAGACACAGCCTCTGTTCTGCAGAGCCCACTGGGCCCTGCAGCTGCCTGCTGCCTTAGCGCTTCCTCAGCGGCTGCTGCAAAGGCATGAGCATATTCCTAATAGCTCCCCAACAGTGCAAATGGACTCTTCACACTTTATTTGCTATGCTTTTCATTAGGCAATTCCTGAGTTTTGATGATCTCTTCCAGACCCAAATTAATTAAGCATATTATACATAACACAGGAACATCTCAAGTTCAGGCAACTTACATTTCTACTGTGGTTAATAAGTAGTCTTGGGTATCTTCAATCCAAGACATAGATAAGATATAGACCTTTAGTGTCTATTGATGAGAAAGCACATGGTTTAAAACCCTTTAAAGCCCTTACTTGGTTGGTTCAGTAGATAGAGTGTCAGCCTG
>NW_006369718.1:0-892 GCF_000327345.1 Myotis davidii
CCTCTGGTTACAGAAAGCATTTCAGAACAACCAACAACAACAACAACTATGCAGGCTGGATGTAAAGGTTTCTTTCTTTCACCAAGGCCTGGCCTCGGGCTGAATGGGAGAGTTCTGCCAACCATCAAACTTAACAGCCTTTAAACATGTGCAACATTTCTCCAAGCAAATTGGTTCCTTAATATGGTCAACTGTGCAGCACCCAGGGGGAAGGGCCGGTGATCTCATAGCCCAGAGCTGATGGAGTCACAGTGCCGTGTTCCTGAAAAGCACTCAGACTTTCCATTTTGATAAACCAGAAGCCAACGTGAGGGCAGTCCGCTTTGACATCCATTGTTCATTCTCCCTGAGCTTTCTCTCTCCTATGGAGCAGGGCACAGTGGTTCAATTCATAGCTTATGGGATTTTTAAAAATATCCACCTTTCAGATTTTTTTTTCTATATTAATCAGTGGTTTCTAAAGATCCAGAGGGATAAATAAACGCTGCGAGCTGGCCAGGGTTTCTCAGGGCACAACCGCTGGTAGTTATAAACAGTAAACAAAACGTAGTAACCGTTTTAAGCACAAGAGATTGCTGTATCACACGGGGCATAAATCATTAGCTTCATAATTTCAGCAGCCGTGTTTCCATAGCAAAATTAAGCCAACAGTTCCCCCTGTGGCAATAATGAAGAACTGTCATGCCGAGAGGGGGAAAAAAGAAAACAGAAAGAAACAACAACCAAGAAGAAGGCATTATTGTCCCTTGGAAATGAATGAAAAAATCCAAGTTCAATGAATGATTTGTAGGGCTCTTGTCTCTGTGCCATTCTTTTGAGGGGTGAGAAAGGGGTTTTCTCCAAAACCCATGTCTATTCTGGTAAACCAGCGGTTTTCAACCTGTGGGTCGCG
>NW_006369719.1:0-892 GCF_000327345.1 Myotis davidii
TGTGTGGCTCATCAGTAGTTATTACTAAAGTTTGCAGGAAGAATAGACATAGCAAATTGCATTTCTAGACTTCTCTTTATGCCAAATGTTTGAGGTCAGCTTCCTTTCTGAGTTGCAAATAAAATCTTAGCACATAGACGTGAACACACAGACATTAAAATGCATCATTGCTTTTGCCTTTACCTTTCATACCTGTCTTTGCTATAATGCTTGGTTAAATGAACCTCGTAAATTAACATTCTAATAGAAAAATAAATATTTTCTATATCCTATTTAAGTGTATGGAATTGGGTGACCACATTGTGAAACTGATATCAGTAATACACAAACCCTCAAAAACAATTTGAGAGAAATGTGACCATGACCAGAGTCTGAGTGCTGGTCAGCAGGTTGTTGGCCACTAGTACACTCAGAGGGAGAAAAATATGTGCAAAGTGATGAACAGTCTTCAGAAATCATAGCAGATTAATACGTCTATCACTTCATCAAGATTTATGTGTATGTAGATTTTATATATGTGTGTTTTATATGTGATTACATTACATATATTAATATAAAACAACTTTTTCCCAAAATAATGAGCTCAAGGTATGAGGCGGGTTTATAACCCACCCAAGAGCACACACATTTCAATGGCAGAGCCAAGATTCTAAGTCCAGTCTACCTAATTCTTAGGTATACGGGTTGGTTCTCATCTAGGTCCTAGATTACACTTGCAGCAAGCTTTAATAATCTTATCCTGTGCTGAGAATGCAGTGTTCAGCAATGTTTCTAGACTAAATCAATGAAATGTACTGGTTTGGATGGTTGGGATCATGTCTTCACTGTTGTTTCCTCAAAGCCCGGACAAATGGCACACATTTGTCACTTAGTACAAATCCTATATAATAAA
>NW_006369720.1:0-892 GCF_000327345.1 Myotis davidii
CTGCCTCCTGGACATCCAAGGGCTCAGCTCTCTATATCCTGCATCTCTTGTCACTTTGTCCTGACTGAGGGTGGAAGCTCTACAGTCTGAATCATAGCAACTCAGCATCTATCCAATCCCCAAAACTTTTATTCCCCTTTTATCAAACATCATAGAGAGAAAAGTGAAAGTCTTTGTGTGAATCCAACTTCTTTGAATGAAAGGGATACTCTGAATTTGTACTCCTAATAAGAATTCCATCCAGTGTAGAGGTGGACCATTTAGGGCATGAAGCATTCCATTTCAAGAGGGATTGCACACTGATGTGGAGAACTCAAGATTTGCCCTAACCATTTCCTATCTGTGACCATGACCATTGGATTGACCTTTCTGGAGAAACATGAGTAAGTCTAGAGGAGCCTACTAAGAAACAATTCTATTCTGCTTTTCATCAATTAGCAGCCTGCACTCAGGATTTTTTCCCAAACCATTGTGTTGAGATCTAAAACCAATAGACATTTCATGAGCCAATATTTATGTTAAAAATAACAAAAGTAATTACCATAGGGAAGAAAAAGAACAGCTAGATTCTTTAGTACTTCATTGGTTCATTCATACAATAGATATTTAGCCCTTACTACATGTCAAGCACTAGGCTAGGAGTTGGGAATATATCTAGGATAATAACAGTAACTATAGCTAAAAAGTATTGAGCTCTTAACTACCTATTAGGCATTGTGGATTAACTCCTATAATTCTCAGATCAACCTGGTAATTAGGTGCTTTTTTAACCTTTATGTGAAGATAAGGGAAGTGAGGTTTAAATAACTTGCTCCGCAGCACACTGCTAATAAAGACGATAGCTGGAATACAAACCCAGAGTACTTTCTGCTTTTTGTTAACTTGTTTCTAC
>NW_006369721.1:0-892 GCF_000327345.1 Myotis davidii
TCAATCCACTGAGCCAAACCTGCCAGGGTTTAATAATTGCTTTTTAATAATTCTCATCAGACAGTGCCTGTCAAACATGACCATTAAATCAGAATCAACTTAAAAAAAAAACCGCAACCTCTCTGGGTACCAGCCAACATCTGTGAGGGTAGGACTCAGGGTGGGCTTTTCAGTGAGCGTCCCACAGCAGGAAGCTCCTCTTCTGTCTGTATAGATTCTCGTTGGTTCTTCGTGGTCTGACTTGTACCTGCACTCCCTCTGGGCTGCGTATGTATCCTGCCTCTGGGTGCTTTTCCATTGTGGACCCCTCACTAGAGCCACCCAGACAGGTAGGCAGACTGCAGACTCTTGTTCATCCATTCTCCACAGAGTTACGTGTTTTCTTCTCTGATCGCAAAATCTTCCCAGCCCTTTTTCTCTTTCTTTCAAAAATTCCACTGAGAATCACTTTCTCTGGGAGGTCTCTGATGACTATACCAGGAGCGTGATAGGCAGTCTCTCCATGTGTTCCAGTGGTTCCTAATGTGATATAGTCATCTGAAAATCTGAATGGTTCTCATTCTGGGTTGCACTAATCCATGGGCCTGTGTGTCTTTCCTATATTTGGTAAATTATTTTGAAGGATCTGTTTGCTTCCAGGCAATATGCTAGTAATTTACTGTCCTCTTTGGTGAGGGAGATGAAAAGGAAACAATTACAATAAAGGGGAATAATTACAATGACAGGGGAAATACAGAATGTCCTTGGACAATGCCACAGGGTCCCAAACCTACTAGACTTCTTTGATACACAGTCAGGAATGAAGCTGCTTGTCTCCATGGCTCTATATCCAGTCTGCATTGAGAATTCTTTGACAATGAGAAGACATTCTGCAGCCATTTCTACAGTAGTC
>NW_006369722.1:0-892 GCF_000327345.1 Myotis davidii
GAGAGAGAGAGAGACCCATCAACCACAAAGTCCAAATAGCAAAAGAGGATCATCAAGACCAGGACAGAGGAAGGCTCGCCAAAGATACTCAGCTGAATGCGTCACCAAAACCCTAATGTGGAGGTTTTAATGATGAGGAGCAGATACTCTCGTGTTGAAGGAATACCATGTGCTTTTGGTGCCTAGTAGACAGAACAGAGCAGGTGTTCCTTCTACACCAATATTTAGGTGACCTTCAAGCCTTTAGTCCAAAGAACCCACCACCTACTGTGAAAGACGTGCAGGTAGTTTACCAGTCCTCTGTTGCCCAAAGTAAGTTCACCAGTAATATAATGCCTCTTCACAGACTTGGAAAGGGGCAAGGCCACACCTTCCTCTGCTTGGAACGTCCCTGAACATAACTGTCATGAGGTTAAACACCAGGCACTGAAGAACACTTTCGGGCAGGAAGTTCTCTTGGTGCCCTTGGCTTTATCCACCTGTGACTCATTGAGAAATGCCTTATTTTCTAATTGGTCTGCTTTTTTCTTCTCTTTCTTAAAGTAACTCATTATGTTTCAGAGGTGACTTGTCACACCCAGAATCCCTCTGTGCTTACAGCAGCCCACACACTTACTTGGTAATTGCTCAACTTCTTATAATTTATTTGTATAAAATCCAGTTCTAAAGCCTTTTGCCTCCCCACCAGCAAATCGGTACAGTTCATTTAAGGAAACATTTTGACAGCCACGGTTTAATTTCTGCTGGAATTAATTGGCATAAGATTATCATTTCATTAATTCCATTAAAGTTGACTACCCATTTAAACATTGTTTTTACATCATCAGTGTGTTTTTGTTTTTGTTTTTAAATCCTCACTCGAGTATATTTTTCCCATTGATTTTTAGAGAGA
>NW_006369723.1:0-892 GCF_000327345.1 Myotis davidii
AAAAAAATAAATTGGGATGTAGGAAGAGGATAGGATGACATGAGACATAAATGTTGTAGTTTATGTTAAAATGTTAAGGGTAGAACAATAAATTAAGGGAAAATATCTTAAATGATGAATAAGATTCATGCTTATGGATCATGTGACTCTAAGAGTAGAAAAATAACATTCAAATAATTATACACCAATTAGGTTCTGAGATTACTTGGCTAATGGTAATACACACACACACACACACATACAATAAGGGGGAGGGAGAGTTGGTCATATACAAGCATTTTACAATATAACATACTTTACATGTATCTAACAATCACATCTTATTTATCAAGAAAAGTGCTAATTAAAGCAACAATGACATATTATGCTAAGATCCCTGTTTTTCCTTATCCAGCCCCTAGCAATTATTATTCTTGTCTGCTCTTCCTTTCTACTATTAAATTCCTGTTTTTATTTATTAATTTCTGTTATTGTATTTATTGTTATAATAACAGAGTTAGTTGTTCTTCTCTAAGTCTGTTTCTATTTTGTTTGTTTTTTTCCTCTTGATCTTTTTCATGTAACTTGCCATCTCTTATGCCTAGTAATTTTGATTTAATGCCAAACATTGTGTATGGAAAGGTATCTTCATGCAATAGATAATGTTGCATTTTTCCAAAGACGATTTAATGTTGTTTCTGTTGGGCTAGATAAGGGGTAAATAACCTTAAACTTTAAACATATTATTACCTAGATTCTGCTATGAGTGTTGAAAGGTCTATTTCTATTCACCCATTTCTAGGTTGTAGCACTTCAAGTCTCCAGCTGAAAACCTGAAGTGTCTACCAAATATCCTCCTCCTTAGTCACTTTTGAACATAATTTGTCCCATCAACCTCATGAAATTACTAAAT
>NW_006369724.1:0-892 GCF_000327345.1 Myotis davidii
TCTCCCTTCCTCTCTGAAATGAACAAAAATATACATATTTTTTAAAAGAAACTAATAGCAAAATGTTAGTGGCAAATTCTAGGTGTGAGAATATGAGTGGTCATTGAAAATTTTTGCTATATACTTGAAATTTTTCATATTAAACTATTAGAAAAATAAATGTATACTTATTTATAGCAGAGTATAGACACAGCCGTTATCAGTGACTAATGAGAATGAGTCTTAACTATTTCTTTATACTTTTCAGCATGTCCTCACTTTATTCCAATCAGCATGAAGTTTGTGTATAATCAGCAGTTGGGAAAATTAACGTATAAAGTAGTTATCAAACTAAAGATCCTTTAGCCCAGCACGGGCCTCCAACATCTTCACTGCATTCCCAGGCATCAGGCTCTGAGAGATCAGGACGTGACCCCCTGAACATTCTTAAACTTCCCTGAAAGCCAGCTATGGATTAATCATTCGCACATTCATTGACACCCTCTGGAATCTCATGCTTTTAGGATGCATCATCTCTTGGACATAACAGTTGCGTAACAGCAGCACAAGTTAGGTACAAATGTTCTTTTGACATGTCCTAAAACTATCTCCGTTCTCCTCTCTGGCTTACTAATAGTTCTGAATTTGGTAAATTAATCTAAGTCCAGCTGATCTCAGTGACTCAGACTCCGTGCTAAAAACAAATGCCCTGCAAAATGGCAGCTCTTGGGGCTGAAACAACAACACACCTGGTAGTACCTATTAGTGTCATGCTTGTGTAGGTAAGTGAATTAGTCAGTGTTACTTAAACCGTGTCATGACACGGCCAAGAAAAACAACTTCATTCAGGAAATGAAGTAATTAACTGGTGTAAGCAGGCCTGGACATAGCCATTTTCTTTTTCTTTTTTTTT
>NW_006369725.1:0-892 GCF_000327345.1 Myotis davidii
ATCATCATCTATGTGCCTATCTGCAATGACCTAGACACACCACAGAAGATCGCTTTCCAGACATTGCCTGTCTGTAAACGCCAGAGGATTTTGGAGGTAAGTTGCACCCCAAAGCCAGGATCTGACATCAGTATTTCAGGAACTATTGGATTTTTTTGACCATGTTTTTTGGGTCTGAGATAGACGGAAAATGTTAGCAACACTTTTGACCATTTAATGCCATATTCCCATGCCCACCTTAACTTCACTGCCCTCTGTTTACTAGTCTGACAGATTAGTTTTCAGGGGTCAGAGCTCTACTTTCTGTTGAATTTCATCTTTTTAAACATTACCTACACAGTTTGTTGAAGGAATTGCTCACTGCAGTGATGGAAAATGCTACCTCAAAAGAGCTCTATAGTTCTCAGAGGAGAAAAGACAAGTTCAACTTCATTAAGGATAAGAAGTTTAGTTTACACTGGATCTTTCAATGGAACAGCTAATTAGAACTGGGAAAAGATTATGATATGACAATTTAGATCTGGTGGAAATAGGAAGGCAAACATTTTGAGGTGATGGATTTAGAAAGTCTGAAAGCCTAAAGTATCTGTTGATACTGCCTACTGAAGGGTTGAAGGGAAATTGGAAAATTTGGGGAAAGGCTTGCAATGAACAGTCAAATTATTTGCCTTGGGAGGGGCTTCCTGGAATAGTCATGGCAATGAAAACGATGGAAGAGTGAAGTTTTGTTAATATAGATTATAAAGCAGATGTTAAACAGTGTATGTGTATGTGGGGATAGGGCAGTAGGTAGTTTTATAGCTTTGGTTTTCAGAACTTTATCCTGAGTAAGAGAGGAAACCATTGGAAAAAGTTCAAGAATTTCTCTTTGCATCAGCTCTTGTGATATCAT
>NW_006369726.1:0-892 GCF_000327345.1 Myotis davidii
TTTATAAATTAAACTTTATCATAGGTTTGTATGGTTAGAAAAGGCAGGCAATATATACTATCCATGAATTTAGGTACTTATGGGGGTTATTGGAAGTATTCCTTGTGGATAAGGGAGGGCTACTATATTTTAATTTATGTGTCACTGTAAAAATATGCCTTTTATGGCAGAGATTATAATATAAATGTGACAAGAGTGGTGCACATCTTTGGTACATCTTAGAAAGTACCTGTAACATGAAGATCTACTTTAATACTATAACTAAGGAGTCTCTAATTTCATTCGTATTTTCATCATGCTATAGCTTCTTTATGTACCCCTTATTAATATCCTTTTCCCCATTTTCATTCCTTTAATGGGTTCTGCCAAGTTATGCCTCCTTTAACCTTATCAGTCCTTTATCTTCTGATAAATAGGTCCTGACATTCACTTAATTGTATTTAATTGAAATAGTGAAATTTGTTTAAACATATCTTGATATGAAACTGTGGGAGCTTTTCACATAAAACAATTGCTATTTTAACTACTTTTAAAAGCATCACATGTACACACTACCATATGTCTACTGTAAGAATGTCCCTTGCTGTGCAAATGCCACTATATAGAGTAAGCATTTATAGAGCTTGGATGCAATGAATTATACTTTCTGAGATGGCTGGGAGAACTAAAATTATGTACATTCTTGAGGATAATCTGAATAAACTTCCCTCAGAACTATTTCCAGTGGAGTCTCTGCTTACCTCTTAAGTGAAATTAGCCTATAGCTGAGCTTGATGGTTACAAGGGGATGAGTTGTTGAATGGCCCTTGAAAAATAATGAATAGATGGTGTGAGGAAAGGAGTGGAATGGATTATATGCTTTTAAACAAAATCAGACATGTAGAATGTTCTA
>NW_006369727.1:0-892 GCF_000327345.1 Myotis davidii
ATCATTATGCCATTATCACATCTAACAAAATTAGTAGCATTCTCTTAATATAACCCAACATCTAGTGTATATTAAAATATCCTCAATTGTTTCATAATTATGTGATTATAGCTTATAGTTGTTTTCTTAAATTAGAATCTAGTTAAATTCTCCTCATTGTTATGGATCTTATCTCCTTTTTAACCCAAACTGTGCCACGTCCTCATTCTCATACGTTTCATGCTATTGCCACGTTGTAAAAACTGATTTTCTTATCCAATAAAATGTTTCAATTTTCACATTTGGCAGACTGTGTCATTTGATTTTATTAACTTTTCCTCTGTTCCCTGTAATCTGGTAGTTAGATATAGAGGT
This sequence comes from Myotis davidii, assembly GCF_000327345.1. Lineage (NCBI taxonomy): Eukaryota > Metazoa > Chordata > Mammalia > Chiroptera > Vespertilionidae > Myotis > Myotis davidii. Next base: position 355 of record NW_006369727.1, read on the forward strand.
TTGATTAGATTAAGACACATTACTTAGCAAGAATATTTACTAGATGGCATGCTTTCAACTTCCTTTTGAAGTGTCTCTTAAAGCACAAAGTGATTCATTGTTCTATTTTTTAATGAATGCCAAAGTTAATCAGTGGGTACTGGTAGGGTCAGCCTGATTTCTACACTGTAAAGTTCTTCGTTAACATTTAATGAATAGCTTTAGAATCCATTAAGTAATTGATTTTTAGATTTATCATTTCACTTTGTGTAATTTTTTAATTCTGTCATTCTTTCTGCATTTTTAAAAGCTGAACATTTTCTGCAAGGAACATTTTTTTTTTATTTACTATTGCTTACTTTGAAATACAGGTCATTCAGGAATTACAGGATAAGTGCTTGGTCATTTTCCTTTACTTTTAATTTCAAGGTAATGAATTGGCACGCTAGTAGCTATCATTGTTGGCCAATGTTTCTATTGACTCTGGCTGAGTAGCTAAGTTGGTTAGGGCATCATCCCGATATGGCAGTCAGGGCACATACAAGAAACAACCAATGAA
>NW_006369728.1:0-892 GCF_000327345.1 Myotis davidii
GCACACACACGCACACACACGCACACACACACCACATAGTTCCTAGCTCTGTTCAGTGAGAGGGTGTCCAGGAGTAGCAAACCCTTATAGCAGAAAGTATACTACCAGATCTTGGTTTCTAAATATCACTGTCCACTAAAAGGACCCAGGTACTTTGAGAAACAGCAAATTCCAAGGTTAAAGAAGAGAACGCATGAAACTGGAATTCCATGTGCCAGAAAGGAAGGGCTCAAAGAATAATGAGGGGAGGGTCATGGCTAAAGTATTCAGAAACCAGATTGAAGGGGCTCCCAAACCTGAGACAATTTGAGTCTTATCTCATAACTGGTAATCACAGTAACAAAATATAGCCCACTCAATAAAAAGCAATCCATGAGTTCATATTGATGATATAAATTAATGAAAAGAGAAAGCTTTTCCTTATATTATAATGCCAACTAATAAATGTAGAAGGAATGATAAAATAAAAAAATCACACTTAGCAACGATTAATCACAGTATTGATTCAAGCAGGAATTATCAATGGGTGTTAAAACTATGGGTAAAAGTTTGATGAGGAACAAGATGTTTACACAGTATTTACAAAATACTTATTATAAAGGGAAAAAGAACAACTTTACAGTGAAGAAATATGGTAGATATCACCTTCACCAAGTGTGTGTCAGTAATGGAATGAACTGAAATTGTGTACCATTTGATATGATGCACTGGGAAAAAAGTAACATTACTTTGATATCCCTGCCAAAGATTGTACTCTGATTATGTTTAAAAACATGCACATTTTAAAAGATATTTGTTCACATTTACAAATAAGAGTTCCATAAAATATTAAAACTGTTTTGAATTTAAATATAGTAGTCCCCCTTACCTGTGGGGGATAAGTTCCAAGACC
>NW_006369729.1:0-892 GCF_000327345.1 Myotis davidii
TTATATCAAAATCCCAACAACTGCTCATAGTAGTCCATGGAATGCAAATTTTACCTGAGGCCAGTAGATGGCAGTGTTCAACCCAATTCAATTCAAGGCAGTAAGAATATTTGATCCGCTAAGTTTTTACTGAGCACCTACCTTAGGCATTGTGCTAGGTGTTATGTAGCCATAAACAAAAACAGAATCACTCAGAGTTATTGCTGCTATAGAGTATGTTTGTTGTTCCTGTACTATGTGTAAGATGAGAAGGCTTGTGAGTAATCTTTTAATGTTGTACATGGTGGTCCTATTGTCATATTGATGAGGGAGGTAGAACGGAGGATGATATACAAGAACCAAGGCTGTAATGCCAAACAGAGATTAACAAGTTCATTAGAGTGGTAGAGGCACATGGTGATGGTAGAACCATATGGTGATGGTTCTCTGGGAGTAAAAATCCGTTTTAATGATGATCATGGGGAAACCATTGCTTTTAGGGTCAGCACTCAATCTACCATCTTGTATGTAGGACTACAGGACCATGCTCCCTTAAGTGTAGCCTTTAGGACAGAGGTGTTTGGAACTCAGAGTTTTGGGATTTCGGAAAAGTAACTATATGCGCATACTGTGCATTGCCTACCACTCCCAGTTGAACTTGGGGGGCCTGTAGTCAAACATGTTCATACTCAGCGATCAAACAAATGAAAGCTCACATATAGTTTATCCACATGCTACGCCAGTCGGGGCTGCTTTGCCTAAAGCTTTTGGTTTTCAGAGATTTTAGATGTGGAAGTGGCAGATATACGTATTGTGGATCTATAATACATTACTTCATGATGAAAAAGAATCTACCCTAAAATCTCCAAAAACCCATTCTAGTTTTCTGGAAAATGATTCCTATTCTGTAAAA
>NW_006369730.1:0-892 GCF_000327345.1 Myotis davidii
AAGTGGTTTGACATCATCCATTTGTGGGCCACCTCATATCTTATACATACCATCTACATAAAATTGGGACAAATTCTAGAATTTCTCATGGGAGGTTATACATAATGGTACAAGAACAACTATATTTGTATAGATGCTAGTGATAGTTAATGTCCAAATATTGCTATTGCATAGAAATTCTTTTGAGCACCAAATTGTCTATTTTTTTGTCCATCTTATCTTTAATTACTGATAATATTGAATGTTAGATTTTTTAAATAACCCTATGGCCTAAATATCACCATCTTTATTCGTTTGTAAAGATATTGATGATGATGTAGGGTGACATTGAACAATGAGCAATGACTTCCTTATGAAGAGTAGATACTTAATTTTTATGTGAACATTTATTCACCTATCTCCCTTGGCCATACTGCTACTTGAATAGTGGTCAATCAGATCAGGCCTTGGAAATAAATGGAATAAACTGCAAAGTGTTGCTTTCAGTAGCTCCTGTAGGTGACAGGCCTCAATGCTGGAAAGGTCTCCCATTTGTTTTTCCCCAGCTATTCCCAGTTGTACTGATGCTTTCAACTACAAAGTCCAGTAGCCAAACATCACCGAGGGTGGTACTAAAAAAGCAATGTATATGGCGCCATCTGCTGGTCATGTCTGCTCTCTGTCTGGGTGTGCTCCCTGGGCACCCGCATGGTCTTCAATTCAGACCTTAACTCCATCATCTTCGTGGTGTTTATAAGACTGGACTCCTGTTTTGTATGTGTTTCTTGGACCAGAGTCTTGCCCGCAACTGAAGCTAGGTGGAGATTGATATGCTGTGTAGCTCTTACCAGTCTCTCTCCCAGAACAGGGCTAGTTCTTGCATCTCATGCCTCCTATCTGGCTTGGATTTGTC
>NW_006369731.1:0-893 GCF_000327345.1 Myotis davidii
GGTCTGAAAGGGAGATCTGGGCACAATAAGCAGCAGCGGGCCTGTCTGTGAGGCTGCGATGGACAGTCTGAAGGATGGAGTGTGGAGAGGGCTCTGACAGAGCCCATGGAGCACCCGCCTCCAGGACAAAGAAGGAAGAAGGGGGATGGGAAGCAGGAGTGGGCTGCTGCAAGGCCAAGTGGGGCAGACAGGTCACGGGTGTGGCTTGGAGAAGTGACTGCTGGCCACTGGAGACGAACGCAAGGCCCCTTTCAGTGGCATGGCAGGCACAGGACGAGTACAAGAAGGTGAAGGATGAAGTGGAGGGGAAAGCACGGGAGTGGTACTGCGCTGTGTGAGATGCAGAGAAGTGAGCGGAGAAAGTGTGAGTTACCCAGAAGAGGCAGCAGGGCCAAGGAAGGCAGTAATCTAAAGTGCAAAGTATTTGCACAGGAAAATATTTTTAGCCAGCTCAGGCTTAATTTAAAGTGAAAAATGGTTGCGTAACTAAACATTCAATATTTTTAAATACTTATACATGAAAAGATATGATATGAATAGGAGGGGAACCTTTGGTGAAACAAAGAATTATAATGAATAATATTTGAAAGAATTATGATAAATAACATTTGAAAGAATTATAATAAATAAGGTTTTTTGAGTCACACAGTTCTTCATATACCCTCTAAAAGTCCTAGGAGCCAGACCTTGCTGTTATTCCTAGTTTATAGATACAAACAACTGGCCCTGGGGTACAATTAGTGAGGGAGAGAAACTGTCTGGTGTGTACCCTCCTCCCCGCCTTACCAAATTACTTCCATACCAAATTAATTCTTCAACAGAAGAAACATGGCTCACATTTACTTTTTACAAGACTTTTAATAGAGAAGTTTTCTTATTTATTTATTTATTTA
>NW_006369732.1:0-893 GCF_000327345.1 Myotis davidii
AAAAAAAGTGCTCTAATGGGTGAAAATGGGGAAGAAGGAGATGAAGAGTGAGCCATTCACTGCATCACGTGGTCCCCTTTGATGAGAACCCTCAGGAAAAATTTCAGTCTATATATGAGGCAAAGTTATGTCTTCCCTGAACAATCGGTTGATGTCAGCCTGGGGACATGATAAGATGCCCATACGTTCCGTAAACTGTACCCAATGTTAATGACACGTTTTGTTCACTACCTTGCCCAGGGCTTGGCACAAAGCAGGCACTTGACAATTTTTGGTTGACTTAAATATTAAGATAAACATTTGGAATATTCACCTTGATTTCATCTTAACTTTCAACATTTTATTCTCTGGTGTTTGTACTTTTATCTCTATAAATCTTTGCAAGGAGATAAGCTAAAAATAAGATAAGAAAATACATTTACAAAATACGTCAAAAGTTAAAGGGTTATTTTAAAGATAAGAAAATTAGGGACTTGTGATTCTTGGCAAGAAGATGTAACAAGGACCAGATTTACTAGAAATTCCTCTCACCCAAAACACCAAAAGCCCTGTAGAAAGTACATGAAACACTAGACATCAAGCAGAGAAGGGTGGTGACCTCTGGAAGACTGGGAATTAAAGAGATGAGCTCTACCATTGCTCAAGGTTACTTCCTTGAGAGACATTTCCAGACCATGGAAACAGGAAAGGGAATCAGGCAGAACTCAGCAGACTCCCCAGGTTGATATATGAAGATGAAAGACTGGAGAAAAAAGTGGTTAGAATTCCAACAATAGAGCACAGGATAGGAGAGAGTTGCACAGAGAGAACTCCATTGACTTGCAGAGGGTTCCCCTTGAGTATTTATCAGAGTACTGATCAGGTCTGTCGTGTGTGTGTGTGTGTGTGTGTGT
>NW_006369733.1:0-893 GCF_000327345.1 Myotis davidii
AAAAAAACAGTTATTCATTTTTTATGCCACATTCTCTAGCAACTTTTCCAGCCGCTCTTTAATCTTTTTCCTGCTTTCCTTCTCCTTTTATCCTCAACCCAAATACAAAGCACAACTTAGAAGAACTATAAACTTGCACATGCACACACAGACACACACAAATCTTGATTTCTTGGCTATCAACCTTGGAAGAAGGTTGATATATAGAACAAAAATAAGGCAGTGGTGTGTTTCAATTCTGAAAATATGCATTAGCAAGAATGCATGTTAGCCAAAAAGAACACTATAGCAAATGTAATGGTAGGAGGTCTTGCTAATGGATCTGAGTGCCACCAAAGAGTTCGTGAGGTTTCCAGAGCACTGTTTTTTGCAATCTTTTTTGAAATTTGCCTGATTGTCTGAAAACCAACAAATATCAATTTAAGAAACACTATTCCTAAACTTTTCATATAGTCCATTAGGTCAGATATACCAGGATACATTTCTAGAAACAAGGTTTCCAATTCAAATTCCACTAATCTCTAAAGAGATTATTAGTTAACTTTTAACTCTGGGTTTTATGAGTAGATAATATTTCTTTTTGAAAATGTATACTTCTGCTGTAATATGTAGTCTGACATTTTGAATGAGTCTTTTTAAAACAATGCATCACTAAGAATAGTCAGATGAGTGACTGGAATGCTCACTAGGAAGCAGCTGGTCATAGGCAACAATCTCTTCGTTTGACACATAAAGGGCAAGTCCCTCAATTGTATGGAGGGTCCAAATCATTAGGATAGAGAATAGTGGTGAAAGAGCATATTCTATTTCCTTGTGTCATACAGGCAGACATGCTGGTATTAATCCTTCAAAATCAGTCATTCCCTTAAATCAGCGGTTCTCAACCTGTGGGT
>NW_006369734.1:0-893 GCF_000327345.1 Myotis davidii
CTTTCCCACCAGCTCCTGCTCCAACTGAGAAACTTTCTTCTGCTCCTCTTCGTACTTCCACTTCCACTCCTCTGAGCACACATCCTCTCGCTCCTCTTTCTGCTCCACCCCGGGCTCTGCTCCCCGGGGGCTCTTGGGCGGAGAACCCACCGGAGGTTCAGATGGAGAGGCCTGTGTAGGAGACAGAAGAGTGGCTGACGGGGAGCCAGGGCAGCTGTCCCAGCCCCGGGAGGGCCTCCCCGCGCTTAGACCATCTTGATGCCCTCATGGGTCCCCGCCTGGGAGGCATCCGGTGGGATGGCCTGGGTGGGTCGGAAGGGGAGGCACTTAGGGTCTTACCTTAGATGCAGCATCTGGGTGTTGAACTAGCCCCTGACCTGTATGAAAAGACATGAGGACAATGTGACTCTCACTGAGAGGAGCGGCCGCAGTGTCATAACCCTCACCACACAGCCGTCCTGGAGCCGGGAGCCACTCCTCTTTACCCCAGCAGCCTTGCTTCCTGCCCCAGCTCACTCATTTTGTTCACTCACTGTATTGGACACGGTACCAGGTGCTGTTATAGGCACCAGGACATCGACAGTGAACAAAACAGACATGGCCTGTCACCTGGGGTGTTTACAGTCCAGCGGGGGGAGAGATTGACTGGGAACCCACACAGAGATGTTCAATCGCAGCTCAGGAGTCCTAGCGATAGCGCCAGCCAGAGCTGCCTTGGGTAAGACAGGGCTTCATTAAGGAACTCGGTGGCCCTGCTTTGGGGAACGCGGGGTCATCTCATAGCAGCAGCAATAAATAAGCCAACTCTGGACCACGGCGGCAATTATTCGTCAGGTGGACTGTTTCCATGGGGACAAATGGGCTTCTAAGGAGCTTCTCTGAGCCACTGGGGA
>NW_006369735.1:0-893 GCF_000327345.1 Myotis davidii
CCTTTGGGCAGCTCCCAGCTTTGCAGCCCTGTGATTCTCCCCCATGGGCCCCCTAATTCCTAAAACTTCCTAAACCTGACTATTTTACTCCTAAAAACTCCTTTCACTACATCACCTTGTGCATCACTTTAACTGTGTGGGAAATTAGAGAAATGGTCTTATAGTTAATGCATCCCACTTCTTAAGATTGGGATGTATATTGAATGTTTTCAATCTCTAGACTTGTTTTTTTCATATTTGTTGACATGTTTTTGTTAAGATTTTGACAGATTCACTCCCCATAGCATGAAATAATTCCATCAGTATCCATCTACTCCTGGTGATTTATTTCTTCCCAGTATTTTAAGGGCATCTTTCATTTCATTAAGAGCAGCTTTCTAGAATCACTGGTTCTTAAGCATAGGAATCTTCTTTAAAGGTATCTGTCACCCTTTTGTCTCTTCTGTATAGATTTTCAGTATCCTCTTTACACCTTATTTTTTTTTCCTGGTCAGATAATGTGATTTCTTGTTGGTCACTCGGTATTCCTGATTTAGTTTTGAATTTCCTTTTTATTTCTTGAATCTTCTGGTAGATATCTTACTTTTCCTTTTTAATTTTTTATCATTTTGTTTTTTTTTTCTCCTTACATTCACTACTATAATAGTTCTCTTTATCTTCATTTGATAGTTGTTGAAAAACTGCCTTCAGGATTCTAATCCTGATTTTATCATCTTTTTCCTTGTGCTGGTCTCTAGCAATTTTTAGTATTTATTCTGTTATTCATCTCTGTTTCTCTTTCTTTTTAACTCTGGCATTACTTTTCACATTCTCCCCTAATAATATTTCTAGTTTCACTCCACAGTTGTTTTGGTCCTTGTCAATTAAGTTTTAACAGTGCAAATCATTTGTGT
>NW_006369736.1:0-893 GCF_000327345.1 Myotis davidii
ACTCACACTGGAGAAAAACCCTATGAATGTAACACATGCGGTAAAGCCTTCAGCTCTTCCAGTTATGTTCAAATACATGAAAGAATTCACACTGAGTGAAACCCTATAAGTGTAAAATCTGTAGCAAAGCATTCACATATCCCACTTCTCTTCAAAAGCATAAAAGGACACATACTGGAGAGAAACCCTATGAATGCAAACGATGTGATAAAGTCTTCAAATTTTATAGTTCCTTGCACATACACAAAAATACTCACACAGGACAGAAACCTTGTGAATGTAAGCAATGTGGTAAAGCTTTCAGAGATCACAGTTATCTCCAAAAACATGAGAGAACACATACTGGAGAGAACCCCTATGAATATAAACAGTGTGGGGAAGCCTTCCGTTTTCATGAGGATTTCCAGATGCATAAAGGAACTCACACTGCAGAGACACTATGAATGTAAGATGTGTGGTGACATTCAGGTGTTCCATTGGTCTTGGAATACATGAAAAAACTCACAGGCAAAAACCCTATGAATGTTAACAATGAAGTTAAAGCCTACAGTTCCTTAAAAACATGTGAAAGAACTGGAGAGAAACCTTGTGAGTATGAGGAGCATGGAGAAGTCTGATGACATAACAGTACCTTTCAGAGAGGTACAAAAGGATTCAGTCTAGAGAAAAACCCTGTGAATGTAAGTAATTTGGAAAGTCATTCAGATATTAACAAGTTTTTAAATCCATGATATGAACCCTGGAGAGAAATCATATGTATTTTTAAGATGTAGTAGTAAAGCATTCAGTTGCCTTAGTTATCATTGAAAACATGAAAGAAATCTCGCTGGAGAGAAACCCTTTGAATGTAAACAATGTGCTAAAGCCTACAGAGATCACAGTTCCTTCAAAAC
>NW_006369737.1:0-893 GCF_000327345.1 Myotis davidii
CAGTCTCAATAATCCTTTCTTGTGTGACCATCATGTCCTAGGCTCTAGGCCAGCCTGTAACAAGGCAATGAGCAATGGACCTACTGGATATATAATATGCACTCATCATGTGTGCTAAAATGCTTAAAGTTCAGTGATATATTTTATTCACATGTGTATAAAAATAATACATATCAATGAGTGCTTACTGAATGTTGGATTCTAAATTAGGAAATGTGCACATATTGTCTTTAGTCCTCCCAGAAACCTGCAGAAATACATATTAGCATACAGATTTAAGAAGCAACTTCAGAGACTGTGAGTGACCCTCAGGGTTGCACTGGTTGTAAGGGACAGAGATGAGAAGCAAGGCGTTAGACCTTTCTGATTTGCCTCAGCTTCTGTGTTGGTGTGGAAGCTCTAGGCCCAAGGACTTTAAAGAACCAACTGTGGCACATGTTAAAGCAAAATGAGGACTCGGTCATCTGCCTGAATGTGAATATCCATACTATCTAGAGCTTTGCTATTGGATCTCTGCTATTGAGTCAGAAAGATGGGTCTGAATTATCCACATAATTGCTTTAATTTTTATGTCCCACGACAGATCTAAACATGGAGCCAAAGTTTATACTCGGCTTGTGTTAGTTTATGTGATTCTGTCTTATGCACTCAGATTGGTTTTGTTATTCAACATTCAATTCTTTACTCTGGGATTTCAAAATAGGGATGTGAATGAGGTCAGTATTTCACTGGTGACTAAACAGGTTTTCAAGGACAGGTCATTTTCAATTAGAAATGAGGGTTTTTATCTGAACTCCATGCTTAAATAGTGGATGACTTAAAAACTATCCGTTCTTGTTAAAATTTTTCTCTATATAATCAAGGAATAGACACCACTACAATCCCTTATTATC
>NW_006369738.1:0-893 GCF_000327345.1 Myotis davidii
AAAAAAAAATATCACTGAACTAAGTAGATTTTTGGTTAGTAATAGCTAGATTTTAATTCACTCAGTTATTTTGCCATCTCTACCATTTACATAAATAATTATACCCATTGATAATGAGCATGAATATTCAATCTCTCTCTGATTAACTGGCATGATAAAATATTTCTTGTCATAAATAAATTCTATCCTTATTTTTCTTATCTATAGGACAACATTTTTAAGCTGGAAGATTCACACTTTGAAAATGGACGTGGGAAGAGTCCATATGACCCTAAACTGCTGACAGCATCTCTTTTAATAGGTGCGTAGTCAACAACCAATTAAACAGTGAATTTTCTATAGATAATAACTAGAGTGCATGTTATTTATTATAGGCTAAGATTATTGAACATAAACTGCTTTAGGAGTATATGAGTTGAGATATTTTCAAATATTTTGAAAATTGAGGAAATACTAAGAGCTCTTTTGATGATTGCATTATGCAGACTCTGATTCTTTTTACTCAAAGTGTTTTCGTAGTATCTTTGAAGTTGCTGGCTCGATCACTATATGCATCTCCACTAGAACTTTCAAGTTTTTATTTTGAAAGAATGGTTTTGTTTTTCATTTCATGAAAGGGGTGTTTAAATTGAGAATTTTGACAAATCAAAAGGAAAGAATGAAATTGTCTTGTTAAATTGTAGTTCTAAGATCAGTCACACTCTCAACATTTGGAAACTTAATCAGCACAATCAGTCTAAATGGAGGTATGATTGGCAGAGACCCTATTGTGTTACTTTGAGTTGATGAAGGTCTCCTGTATTCAGCTTTTTTGACTTTACATCTTTCACTCTTTTTAAATAAAACAAAACATTTTACATACTCTTTCTACCCTTTTCTCTAGTTTTTTTTTT
>NW_006369739.1:0-893 GCF_000327345.1 Myotis davidii
GTGTCATGAGATGAAAAAGGTTGAAAATCTCTGTTCTGGCGAGAAAGGAGCCTTCCCTCGTTTTTTACATGTGTCAGTCAGAGGATCCGAGGGGCTGATCTGTGGACCAAAGAGCCTTGGGAAAGCCTTTTGTTTTTCTAGCTCCCAGTGAGAACCACCACACTCATGCCAACACCTCTACATTTAATTTTAAACAGAGTATTAGAAAACACACACAGTGCTAGGGTGTTATTTTAAAGTAAAAGTTCCTACAGATGAGATCATTGATCTCTAAGATTTTCTTCAAAATTATATAAGAAGTGGAAAAGCAAATGGGATCGGATGAAGGCAGATTAACCATGAATTGGTATTTGAAGCTGGGTGAAGGGTACAGTGAAGTTTATTGTACTACTGTCTGCTTTTGTACATGTTGCGATTTTCTGTATAATAATTTTTAAATGAAAGTAAATGTAAACACTGAGCTAGTATAAATATTAATATCACTACCAATAATGCTTATGAAGTAATATTTGCTTATATTACTTCATAACTATTTTACTTGAACTCCTACCTATTGCTCCAGCCTTATCACTCGCCAGGCTCCCCTGCAGTCTCTGTGCATAGACCATGCTCTCTTCATCATCATCGCCACCATTATTACCATCATCTTTTTCTTCTTCATCATCATCATCAAACTCCACTATTTCCTTTTCTCCCTCACATACCACAGAACCTTTGCACATGCCATTTCCTCATTTAGGACCTCTCTTTTTCCATCCCACATGTTCTATCTCCCTCCTTCACTTAAATTAATTACTATAGTTACTTGTTTCTAAGCCCAACTATCATTTACTGCCTCACTAGTACACCTTCTGTATTGTTGGGGACTGGACTGATTCTCATTCAGTTCGTTA
>NW_006369740.1:0-893 GCF_000327345.1 Myotis davidii
TTTTTCTTCTGCTCTAAGCCATAAACAAGATGGACCATTTAGGATGCATGTGCTTCATCACTAATCTACATTCACCCAAAGTAATTTCCCAAGTATTAATATAGCAATAATGTGAAATTATTTTAGTCTCTGTTCTCACATATTTAAAATATACATTAAACTGTTCAAAAAATCATGCACTAATGAGTTCATCCGGATTTTTTTTGTGTACAAAAGACTTCCTTAGAGTTCTAATCTTGAGTCACAGTGTGGAGAGGTCAACTACAGAAAACATCTGTAGTTCAACCAATAAATCTAAAGCATTTCTTAGACTCCTGAAGTGTGTCAGACTCCCGGTGTGTTTAGAACAGGTGCTGTAATCCAATACTTGCCTCCAGATTACAACTGGGAACTTTTTAAAGATCCAGCTAAGTGGTATTAACACAGTGAAGCTAATCAAAACCATCCATAACACCAGTCAGTGGTTTTAATCCCACCAGGGTATTAAGCACACAATTCTTATTTCCTTGTCAATCCCAGAGAGGAAGAAATATTTAGAAATTCAGGTTAATTCTTCCATTGACAGATTTATGTGTGAGCGGAAATAATGATTGCTTTGGAGCAGCTTTTAAAAAAGAAAGACTAACAAGGCGTGACCTGTGTTCTACTTTTTGACTCTATACTTTGCCTCTCAAATCTTATGGATGACCTATAGCCACCGGTGTCTGTAACTATATGCAATGAAGAAAGATTGCTATTTAGGCCCATCTTTGTGAAATCTTTAGGGAAATAGTTTAATCCTCATATATTTAAAAGGCAAGTCGTGAGCTGTAACTATACATTTTTGAACTAGAGTATCTCTGCTTCAGTAGTAATTATAGAAAATATTCTGCAGGCAAAAGAAGAAAACAATG
>NW_006369741.1:0-893 GCF_000327345.1 Myotis davidii
TATTTTATTATGCAATGTGTAGATAAACTCTCTTAGCTTGTGTCCATTTTTAACCTGGTGATATGCTTTTTTGTTGTACTCCTACTACGTGATCACTTTAAGCTGAGTATCTCATAAAAGTATTACCCAATGCTTCTGTAGGGCCGGCCAACATGACATCTTTATGAATAATGTGGAGATCAATTTAGTCAGCTGAACTAAATTATCCCATTGCTTCAACAACCCTGGTAATCCTTGGATACTCAGAGCCTCCCTTAACACTCTTACTCCCATTTTACTCCCCCCTGGGCAAAGCACAAATCTTTGGACCTAAACTTTCCTCCATTCCTATTTTAATGGAAGCTACATATTTACTACATGACCCATTCTTTCATGATCTTGACAGATCAATCTTTTGATATGTGGGGGGGGTTGTTATTAAAAATTAAATGCCAATCATAGAAACAATATTGATTCGGGAGTCAGATGTTTTGACTTCTTATGCTGGTTTTGCCACCTAATGACCAGGAAACTGAATAATTTGTTTAATCTCATTGAAGCAGACTCAGATTCCTCATGGGGGTGAAAGAGGGACTTTTGGTGAAGATCAAACCTTTTGTTCTCAATCTCAGACTAGACCCAATCTTCTTTGGTGTTTTCTTCAAATAAACTTCTTTTATTTTAGAAAAGTTTTAGATTTGTTTAGTGTTTGATTTCATATGAATATTTCCCTTCCTTTAATCTTACTACTTGATGTGAGAGGAAATCTGGTTAAAGTTTATGAAAGAGTGCTTAAGGCAAGGATTTAAAGAGAACTGTTAATTGCACTTAATTTATTTGAGCATAAAGGAAATTGTGCATGCCATTAAGTCAAAAAAATAATGTCCACACCACACACACACACACACACACAC
>NW_006369742.1:0-893 GCF_000327345.1 Myotis davidii
TTTCAATGAAATAGGGTGTTATGAGAGAGCCCGCAGTTACGTTGTTTCCATCTCTTCTATTTATATCTTCAGGTATATTTAAAACCAACATTAGCCACGTGAGCAAATAGTTAACAGCCTTGACCAATGAGGGAGACAGCGAAGTGGGCATTGTCTGTATGCCTCCCAGCTTCCTGTGGGAACTGTGGTTCTGGTCTAGGCACTGACACTTTGCAAGTAGGTGAAGAAGATGGAAGTGCGGGGAGAACACCCCGCTCCATCTCTAAGAGGCTCTCAGCCTGTGGCTGACTGGTGCAGAGTGTGAAAGAGCAGCTACTTGCCTAGGACTGAGATAAAGCCTGAGTTCTCTCTGAGATCATTTATACTTACAGAGCACCTGCGCATCTGGCTGAAGTTGAAACTGCTTGAAATCACAAGATTGCTCGCCCTTTTCCCCTTTCCTCGCCCTGTGCCCTCCATTCCCTTTCCAGTGTCCCCTGGAAGCACGTCCTTTAATAAAAGACTCACCCCTGAATGCCTCCTGGTGTTGAGGTTTGCTTCTGGGAATCTCTCCTAGTCACGCAGGTGGTTAGTGAGAGCCAAGTTTGAACAGCTGGTTAAAATGGAGTCCTCAAACCCACAACAGTAGCAGCATCTGGGAAGTTATTAAGAATGTATTTTTTGTGGCCTCACCCCAGATCCAACGAATAAAACTTCTAGGAGACATCTCCAAAGATGTTTTAAGAAGTTCTCTAAATGATTCGTATAGATGCTAAAGTTTAAGAACCACATGTCAACGTGTCCCTGAGCTCCTCGTTAGAACTCTTGAACATCTGTGTGGGTCTCTTCTACCAGTGTTTTCTCTTCTACCATTCACCCATTTTCTTTGCCTCCCTCCCTGCTTCCCTTCCTCC
>NW_006369743.1:0-893 GCF_000327345.1 Myotis davidii
CCCCCCACCTCCACTGCCCTAGTCTTTCTCAGTAAGCCATCAGATACTGGGCTGCCTCCTGTAGTGTCTGTCCACTTATACCCATTCTGGAGCTTCCCACCCTGCCCAGAATTAATGCTCACTGGTCTTGTATCACATTTCCTCAACTATTACATTCTTAGCAACTATTACAATGAAACCCATCTGTTTAGCCAATTATCACTACAACAGTGATGATGATACTACTTTAAATTATTACTCCTCCCAGGACTATTTACAGTTTAGTATAGCATAAATCTTTAGCCAAGAAATGAAGCTTTCTGTGGTAGAATCTTAGCTAATACATTAGGAAGGTCATCACAATGCAAGTTAAATTGGGTTCAATCTAGATATATTTGAGATGACTGACATTTTCCATCACAGATGGGAAACTGAAGCTGAATGTTCCTCATTGGCCAATAATTATAATTATTCATATTCACATTTACTATTTGTTTATACCATAGACCTTTCTGAAAAAGACTTAAGTCAGCTCACAATAAAGTATGTTTGTATAAAGTGTTTAATAAAATAAAAATAGGAAATCAAACTATGAAAAGAAAAAATACATAGAAAATGTTTTAAACTTTTTTAGTTTAAATATAGCTAATGTTTAAATATGCACATAAATGCTAGAAATTTAACTTTGAGCTTTCTGACTGCCTGGGCAAAAAACAAAACAAAACAAAAAATTTAATTCTGTAGTGGAAGTTGTTACTGTGCACAATGTCTATTCCTTTCTAAGATAACTTTTCACATCTTCTTTACAGCTACCCTAGCTATGCGATAAATTTTTAGCCAATCTCTATATATAAAAGCCTAAGCGGCCATCCAAACGTTCAACCATTTGACCGGTAGCTATAATGTGCACTGAC
>NW_006369744.1:0-893 GCF_000327345.1 Myotis davidii
GAGCGGGTGGAAATAAAATTATGATGGAAACAGTCAGCTCATCGGTTGCTATGCCAACCTGTGCTGCAACCCCAGCTATTTTCTGGGGGGTGCCGGGGTAGACAGGTTCTGGACGCTAAGATGGGAGATGCAGAAGCTCCCTGAAGGGGTGTGAGTCTAGCCTGCCCCTCACGCCCTTCAGCGTTCCCACGGCTGGGACAGCGCCTCAGGCCTGCGGTTCCTTCTCTCCACGTCCCCCTCCCGCCCTTGGCGCCCACTCTGCTGACATGTGCTCTCCGCCACCTCCACGCCTTGGCCAGGTGGCCCTTTGCCTGGCGCTCTGTCGCCACCCTGTCCCCCATTCCTTCTCCATCCTCCGGCTTCAGTGTGAGCCTCCGGTTTGGGAACCTGTGAGCATCAGGAAGGGAGGAGGGTCTGAGCCTGGCCGTCCTTGACACTGACCTGTCAGCTCGGGGGCCGCTCACCGATGCTGGCAGCAGACCGGCACCTGCTCCGCACGCTGCTTCCTGCTCACAGCAGCAGAGCCCGGAGCCCGTCTTGTCTTTGGTTTTCTGAGCCCCGTTCCCACAGGGTGTGCTGGGCTGTATCACACGCAGGGGCTGCGTTACAGGAGAGGAAACGGGCTGGGGGAAGGTGGGTGCTTTGTACCGGCAGCGACCATCTTGCCTGTTGCCCCAAGGAGAGGCTGTGCCTGTCTCTCAGGGCTGCTTGCCACGGGAGCACCTTGGAAAGCTGGCCCGGGGCACGGCAGTCAGGACTTCTGCCTTCGGGGTGTGCATACGAACTGTGGACAGCTGTCTCCCAGTCACTCTGGATCCCAAGTCATTTCCCTGCCCTCCCAGGTAGTGGGCCCTCAGCTGTCCTCCTGTGGAAGGAAAACTTCTTTCATTCCC
>NW_006369745.1:0-890 GCF_000327345.1 Myotis davidii
GGTATTGTTGCTTCAAGGCCGTTTTAGCTCACAGATCAAGGTAATAGATGTGAATATATTAATCCATGTATACCCATATATTGATTAATATTTCCATCAATATTAATGTATTTAAGAGTTCTTGCTGCTGTCTCCAACTCTAATTCATCACTACATAGGTCAACCAGCCTTCTCCTTGCCTGTCTATAACCATCCACGCCAACAGTGAGAGACCTGGCTCTTCTTGGGATTTCTTTGTTGATTTCATAAATAATTTTGATTGCCTACAATCACCTATTATCTGTTCTAGGGAGAAAGGATAGAGCAGTGAACAAAACAGACAAAATTTCTGCTCTATAAAGCTTATGTTGCAATAGCCAATTGAAGTAAATCTAAGTCCTCTTTGGAAAAATACATCTTCAACTCCATCCTCGGATTCTGCATTCCTTGTTTGCTAGCTCAGTGATATATATTTGTAAATTTATAGTTATCCAGTATTTTTTCAGCAAGAGGGTTGTTCAGAGTATCTAACCTACCATATTGCCAAATATAAGCAATTCTTTAAAAAGTGAAATTTTTTTGAAGCTCATTTTATGAAATAATCCCTGGATTTTAAGACCAACAGGCCACAAATATTTAAATTCATTTATTACCTTGCCTGATATATTAATTCTTATCATTTTCCTTTGCTCACTTCCATATATGTGGTCTTCCCATTACTCTCTTGGAGGCATTCATGCCTTAAAGAGAAGTAATATTACTGGAGCGAAAATAAAAAGAGGAACAGTCTGTGTTGTTAGGGTGAGGTGTTGTACAACTTTACACTGAGTAGCCAGATTATTGTGACCAGCCAGATTAGTATGACCACCTCATCAATGTTTCATTGGGCCACCTTTTGCCTCCAATACTGC
>NW_006369746.1:0-893 GCF_000327345.1 Myotis davidii
GAATTTATTGACATTAAGCTGTTCATAGTATTATTTATTATCTTCTTAATATCTTAAGAATCTTTTGTAATATCCTCACTTCTCATCTTGATTTTAATATTGGTAATTTGCATTTCCTCTCTCTTTCTCTTTTCCTCATTAGTCTAGCTACAAGTTTATCAATTGGATTGATTTTCTCAAAGACCTAGCTTTTAGTTTTTCATTTGCCTCTGTTGTTTATCTGTTTATAGTTCATTTACTGTCACTCTTACTAATTTATCCTTGTGCTCCTTACTTTGGTATTAATTTTCTCTCATTTTTCTAACTTCTTAAAATGGAAGATTCACTCATTGCTCTGCCATCTTCTTTATATTCTAGATACTTAATGCTATAAATTTTTCCCTAAGTACTGCATTAGTTACAGTCCATAAATTTTTATATGCTGTGTTTTCAATTTCCTCAATTCAAAATATTGTCTATTTTTCTTTTAATTTTCTTACTCAATGGGTGTATAGATATATGATTTCGTTTCCATATTTAAGGGATTTTTCAGATAGGTTTTTCATATTGACTTCTAATTTCTTTCTATTGCCATCATTTATGTTATGGTTGTAATGAGTGATTTTTTTTATTGACTTCTGGGCATTTTGAATGTTATGTTAGGAGCTTCTGGATCCTATTTAAACCAATGTTAGCAAGCAGATACCCTGTTTAGGTTTAGCCGGTAGATTCTGGCCTACACTGGTGGTTTATAGTGTCAGTGACAATTTGTTTTTGGATCCTTGCTATGCTGTAGTGCTCTTTGCTGTTCACCTGGTACCCCGGGGGCTTCCGCTTCATCCATGCTGACACTGACCACAGGGGAAATGTGCACTTCTTGTGCTTAGTGCTGCCAGGTGAGGGATAGAAGGGTC
>NW_006369747.1:0-893 GCF_000327345.1 Myotis davidii
ATTATAATGGCGCCCACTGACTTCACTTTTGTATTCAAAGCAACTAAGGATCAAAGAGGTCGCATAACTTGTCCCAAATCACAAGAGTAGTGAATGGGAAAGAGAAGCCTCAGGTTTGAGAGTTAATCCAGGGCCCTTTCACCTACACCCCACGGTCACTATGTCCCTTTCCTGTTGATGAGAAGTATTTGGGAATCTTCTAGATTGTCAGGACTTCCCTAGCATGAGGTTGGCATCCTGTATGCCATCTGTGAACATGGGTAGTGATTGTTGGAACCCTCTGGTGGGAAGGATGCTGAGCATGCTCCTGGGGTCAGTGGGATGGAGTGAGTGCTGCCATGGATCAATGACAGTTACTGTGGGCATCAGATGGGAAGTGGCAGCTTATGTGCAATATGTGTGAGTGTCCCTTGCTTTCAAAGTGATCTTGGTCTGGCTCTGGCTCTATTCTTTTGTTAGGACCCGAGAAGTACAACACCCTGAGAAGGAAGATCTGGTGAGGAGGATTATTCAATAGGGGTGAGCTGATGAAGAACAGAAATGATTATTCTTTCTCCCCTTCAGATGATCTCAATAGTCACTGTGGTTCAAGCTAATTCCAACCAGCTTTCTCCAATGTGAAGACAGACGATCAGAAAAGTGCACACTCTGACTTCATCCCAAATACACCCCATTGCCTTAGACATCCACGTCTCTAAAGTGCTGGACATATTCTAAATGACACTGACACTATCTTTTTTTTTTCCAGTGGCAACTCTGTGGAAAGATTTATCTGTGCCTGGTCTACCAGTTCTCTTGAATTTCCTGATACTGTCCTCTCAGGAATGAATGGAAGCTTTCCATTTTTCTGGCATTGTCTTCCTAACTCAGCCTCACCCTTCCAAAAAAAAAAA
>NW_006369748.1:0-893 GCF_000327345.1 Myotis davidii
GAAAACATCTCGGTGTGTACGGAGTCATCTGCCAAATCAGAGAGTGGTGGGAACGCCCCTCGGAGCTCAGGCACCTCCGACCAGAATAGCTCGACAAGTGATGGCGATCGGTCTGCTTCCAGCCAGAGCAGCGTTTCCTCTCAGGTCACAGCAGCAGGGTCTGGAAAGGCTTCTGAGCCAGAGGCCCCAGATAAACTGGGTGCAGCGGCGATTGTTTCTTCCTTGTTGAAGTCCAGTGTGAACAGTCATGTGACCCAGTCCTCTGATCCCAGTCAGCAAAGCGGATCACCTAAAAAGAGCGCTTCGGAAGGCTCTTCCGTCTCCGCTGCTCCGAGCGTCTCCGAGGTTGAGGTGCCCTTGTTGGGCTCCTCGGGACGCGCAGAAGAAGTAGAGTTGCCACTGTTGTCTTCTAAACCGAGTTCAGAGACAGCTTCAGGTGGGTCAACTCCCAAAACCAGTTCAGAGGCAAACGTTTCCTCGTCGGTTTCGAAAAACAGTTCCTCATCAGGCACATCCCTACTAACTCCCAAGAGCAGCACGGCAGTAACTGCATCCATGCTGACTCCCAAGAGCACTTCGCAGGTCGCTGCGTCGCTATTAGCGTCTAAGAGCAGCCCACAGACCAGTGGGTCTCTCATCTCCAAAAGCACTTCCTTAGCAGGTGTGTCCCAGCTGGCTTCTAAGAGTAGTTCGCAGACTAGCACATCCCAGTTGCCTTCTAAAAGTACTTCCCAGGCTAGTGAGAGTTCTGTCAGATTCTCTTGTTGCAAGTTAACCAATGAAGATGTGAAACAGAAGCAACCTTTTTTCAATCGACTGTATAAAACGGTGGCGTGGAAGTTGGTGGCTGTTGGTGGCTTTAGTCCCAATGTGAATCACGGAGAGCTCTTAAA
>NW_006369749.1:0-893 GCF_000327345.1 Myotis davidii
GATAGAAAATTGAAAAATGTAGATAAATAATAAGAAAAAAAAGAAAACCATCCATAACCCCACCAGTCAGAGATAATTACTGGATATATTTGAGTCTTAAAAAATGCGTTTATATCCATCTTAGTCAGTTTAGGCTGCCATAACAAACGACCATTCCTTAAGTGAAGTAGTCATATTTTAAGTTACAAGGAACTGAAAGTTGATTTGACTTGTAGAAGATCCAAATGATAAATCAAATTCATGATTTATGCTATTTAGAAAAGGGCTTGCTCAAATGCAGAACTCCATAAACACAAAATACCTCTCACTAGTCCTGGACTTTTCATCTAGAGGTCAGGTAAGGTTAAAAAGAATAAATATAAATATTATATAATTCATGACCAGAGTCCTAGAATGGTGAACAGAAAGGCCTTTGAAGTCCTAGTCCAACAGCTAGTCAGTTCACAGAGGAAGATGTTAAAACTTGATGAGACAGCTCGGGGTCATGGAAAACCTTTAGACTTGAGAGTTAGAACCTGGGTTCAAATTCTGGTTCTGACACTTATCACATGTAAATAGGAAAATGAACTCAGTCTCTTGGAGCTTTAGTTTTGCCATCTCTCATAAGCGGTTAACATTAACTGGTTCACCAGGCTATTGTGGAGTCAGTTCCTTTCCTGTCCTTTAATGACTTACCCGAGGTCACTTAATTAGTCACACAGAGCCCTTCCACCTGGTTATTCATCATCTGTTCTGTTCACTGTATCCTGGCTTCTCTTCTAGTTAAGCATTTTGAAGCATGGCATATTAAGGCACGTCATTTTAATTAAAAATTGACTAGAGAACCCTGACCAGTTTGGCTCAGTGGACAAAGCGTCGGTCTGCCGACTGAAGGGTCCCAGGTTTGATTCCAG
>NW_006369750.1:0-893 GCF_000327345.1 Myotis davidii
TGTGATAAAAATCACAAAAATAAAGCACTGTGTATAGAGCTGATCCCCCAGCATCACCTGGGACCCAATTATGAAGTAATGAAATAAAAGAAAACTCTAGTGTCATGATAAGACAATGAGTTCCTCCTTTCTTGGGTTAACTCACAATTTCCTATATGATGCCCAGGAGGTGTTGGTAAGGGAGAATTAGAATAAGGTGATAGGTGACAGTGTTCTCTTGAGGCTGAGCAGAGATGTCAAAGTCTGTTGGGTTACCAAAAAAAGTTAATTAAGTTCATTTATAACAGGAATTGGAAAAAAGAGGTGATGGTGAAAAATCAGATGAGGAAAATGAAGAAAAAGAAGGAAGCAAGGAGAAAAGTAAGGAAGATGATGATGAGGAGGAAGATGATGCTGCAGAACAAGAGGAATATGATGAAGAAGAGCAAGAAGAGGTAATGGTCTGTTTTGTAAGAATAACAAAGTAATTAAGATTAAGAATTATCCAATAAGGAATCAGATAAATGGAATAGATGAAAATGAGCACCAAGTTGATGGGAACCAGGGTCATATTTTTATCACTGGCATCAATTCCTTTCTATCAAGAGAATTTTATAGCATTGTTGTTATAATGATGCCAAATTGAATATAGGAGTTAAAAATAAAATGATAGGCAACTTTGTAAGTGGAAGTCCACCAGTTAAGGAAATAGGTAAGATTGATTTAATTAAAATTTATTGACATAAAATTTTACTAGTAAAACAACAGTTAAGGGCTTAGTTGTGTAGGTCTGAGGAGGAATCCCTATACCACAAAGCGCATGTGGACACTAGGAAAACATTTATAATCCAACCTCAGGTATCTGACGGAGTCAGGAGTGAGTGTTTTGGATTTTAGATTTCCAACTTTGAGAA
>NW_006369751.1:0-893 GCF_000327345.1 Myotis davidii
GTGTGTGTGTGTGTGTGTGTGTGTTTATAATGAACTTAAAAAAGCCATCTTTTAGGATTGCAGAAGAGCTGTTCATTCAAACGTAGAAACACTGATTGGTTTGAAAATTATATAATAGTTTATGAAACGAATAGTTTTTAATTATGCTTTTCTGATATACTTGGAATTAGTCACCAAATAAGAAAAGACCATAATCAATCCAAATATGTTCGGAGGAGGAACACAAGTGTAGTGATGAAAATGTTGAACCTCATTATAGGAATCTTTGACATCAAATCAAATTACAATGCCAGAAAGCAAAACAAGTAGTGATTCAATCATCATGTAATTGAAATTTGTATTTTTCACACATTTTTTTATTGATTCCGTATGTAGGGTGATATAATACATTTATCAAGTCATTCAGTCAAGAATGATTTAACACTTTATGGCAACCTCTCTGCGAGAGAAAGGAAGACAAATAACTCTCATTGATGACTGATTTTAAAACACACCTGAGTAAAGAAAATAAGACCTGGAATATAAAATCCTGTAATGCTAATCAAGAAAAGTGGAATTTCTGCCCAGAAGTGACTCAGAGCACAGATTTTAATCTATTTCTCAATCATTTTTCCTTCATATGTCAGATTTAGCTATAAGAGTCCAGCAAATACAATGACAATTGCATTGAAATTGTCATTGAGGCAGTGTTGTGGGCTGGTAGATTCTGGGTAGTTTGGCATTTTTAAAATTTTTAGCATGATTTTAGGATTTAGGGAGAAGTTCCCATTTCTTCCTGATGCACTGCATAGTATGTTCTCTGATGACCCCTACTATGCTTTTCCACATATGTGTGTCTCCAAATTACATTGGCCTTGACTGTCCTACATAATAAAAGCCTAATATGCAAATCG
>NW_006369752.1:0-893 GCF_000327345.1 Myotis davidii
CTAAAAAAGAGGTAGAACATTATAGCATAAGAAGAGACTGGGAATCATCTTAATCTCCAATTAAAGTGTAAAATATTCTGAATAGATTGCAGTATAACCTAGTACAGAGAGGTTTAACCAAATCACGGAGAACGGAGATTAGAAATTTGAGATAATAACTTAAAGGATACAGAAGTTTCCACGTGGGATACTTTGGAAGGGGACAGGGGTGGTTGTGAATTCCTGTAATGAGAGAGCACCACTGAGTCACTGGATTCCTAGGCAAAGTGCTCAATTAGACAGTATTTATGCATTGTGGATAAATGGGCATTTTCAAACCTCAAATAATGCTTTGTCAAGTTATTGTCATCACCTATTCATATAAATTCTAGCTAGCATTATTTTTCATTAAAATATATTTTTTAATTCTTTAAAGATCTAATTAGTAAGAAAGTCAAGGTAATATAATGATTGCTAATAATATAGCTTTTTCTCTGCTTAAAACATAATTATTTTACTGTTGCAAAATAATCAACGCATTGCCTAAAAGCAATAGTTAAGATGAGCTATTTGAACAATTGAGCCTTCAGAAAATTCTTGCCTAAAAGTAGGATTATAAAAGTTATCCACCTCAGGACACATTAATTTTATTAAATCCCCTCTTCTGGTGAGCATTGTCCTTAACTTAACACAATGTTTTATTCACCTGATCCTCCTCTTCCCATATTCTTACTTCACTATAATTATTTTTTTCTGTTGTTAAAATTCCTATTTCTCTAATGACCCAGCTTAAATTTTAATATTAATGAACTTTTTTCTCTTAGTTACCTCAAGTATCATTTGACCAATTCCATAAAAAGAAATGATTCCCGCATATTCTCTGCTATCTCCATCAATGTTGGTTCTTTTCCAAG
>NW_006369753.1:0-893 GCF_000327345.1 Myotis davidii
AATCAATAAAAAAATATATTTTAAAAAAAGTAAAGTGGCTTTGGGGTAGATTCCCTAGGGGGAAGGCTGTACACATAATTGGCAAATGGATTACATTGACCCAAAGCCAGTAGCCCTGGGGGCTATAAGTGGATCCTGACAGGAACTGGGATTTTCATACCTAGTTGTAGTTGCAAATGTTTAGAATACTATTAGATGATTGGAGCAAAAATTACTGTATCAGTTGGGAACATCAAGTTACCCTTCTTCAGACCAAGAACCTCACTTTATAGCTCATAGTGTCCAGCAGTGAGCCAAGAGATAGCACATCAAATGGACATATTATGTTGCATATCATCCTCAGAGTAATGGTTTAATAGAGAATTGGAATGAGCAATGGAAACATTTGTTGTTTAAGATGTGGGGGAGGAGAGGCGATAAAGTCAGGAAGGGCTTACATACATGCTTTCCTGAGGGTATGCTCACACTCAACATGAGAGTCTCCAGTGGATAGATTTATCCACTTTTGGGGGGATCTGGGGAATAGAGGGTGAGGGAGGATGCTGACATGACTATAATATTCTTCCCCTTATCCTCTCAACTTTCTTTTTTCCCACTTGAGTCCCAGGACCAGGATGAATCTGCAGGTATCAGAAGTAGGATGATCCCTCAGCAAGAAACTGTGGCCATACCTTTAAGCCATACCTTTAATGCAAAGAAAGATCAGGTTCCTCAGGAATTATGCCAGAATTCCTAAGAGCATGATAAGATAGACTGTGCTTTCAACCCATCTGACAAAATTGGAGTTGACAGTGTATGTTGCTCTGTTGCCTAGATAGTGGTCTAGATAGCCCGTTAGCTCTGTATCTCTGTAACCCTACTTTTTTGTTATTGTTGTTGTTAATCCTCACCCG
>NW_006369754.1:0-893 GCF_000327345.1 Myotis davidii
AATAAAAATATATTTTTTTAAAAAAGAAAGAAACACACATTTTCAGGTTCCACTGCAGACCTAAGAAAGCAGGATCTCTGGGGGTGGGACTAGCAGTTGGTTTTAACAAGCCCTCTGAAGTTTGAGAAACACGAGGTTTGAACATTCTTTTGAGGATTAATTAGACATTACTAGGAAGAAAGAGAAAGCACATTTAATAAACTAAGAGATACTTTTTATTACATTAAAAAACCTGCGATTTGAGGCACTTTTATAAGCAGTGAGCAAGAAGGCAAATGCAAGATCTTTCTGGCGGGCAATTGAGCACATATTCGAAATATTTGGAAACCTGCATACTCATAGTTCCGCTTCTAGGAATTTATCCTTAGGAAAAAATCAGACATTTTTCTGAGATTTATTTATGAAAACGTTCATTCATTGTAGCAATAATTTAAAATTTGAAGAAATTGGAAATAAACTAAAGGGCAAATCATAGGTGATTAGTTAGTGAACTATGATATATCTTCATTATGTAATTAAGTCATTTTATATTGTTTTGAATGTTTTTGTAAAAGGAGAAAAGTTTACATTAAGCTGAAATAGCAGGTTACAAAGGTGTAAGTCGACTTCCAATTTTGTTTTATAAATATACATATGTATATATACATATACATGTGTATGTATATTCAGCTGATTCTCATTATTCGCAGTAGTTATGTTCTATAAATTCATCCCAAACACTGAACTAGCCTATACTGACCCATTGCTGGTGGGAGAAATACAGAACCAAGTTCTGGCAATCCTCTGTTCACAGTGTTTTCAATACATAACCTTATTGTATGTGTGTTTCTACTTAAAGACCGCTTATTTAATATATTTTGTTGATTCATTAACATTGAACTCATGGCCAACAG
>NW_006369755.1:0-893 GCF_000327345.1 Myotis davidii
GAGTGTCGACCTGTGAACCAGGAGGTCACGGCTGGATTCCTGTGCCCAGGTTGCAGGCACATGCCCGGCTGCTGGCAGCATCTCCACCCTTCCTCCCACTCGAGAATGCAGAAGTGCTCACAGGAGGGTGAGGGATGTGACCGGGGCCTTGTCTGGAATATACAGTAGGTATTTGCTCCTCCTCTGCAGCCATGATTGCTGTCCCTGCCACTGGAAATGAGAAGTGAATAGGGGACATTAACATTAAGTAGATACTTCCTTATTTATAGAGTAACTCTGTCCAGACGCAGCAACCTTACCTGCCATAGAAAACTAAGTTTGGTGGGAAAAAATCTAAAACACATCACTCCAACAGGGGCCGGTGCCACTGGGCTCTCCCTGGGTGTGCTGACCGGCAACTTGTGAAAAACATTCTACCTTCTTCATGTGAGGAAGCGAAGCTAACGATCTGCAATTAGAATCCACATGTCTGTTTTGTACCTGTTTATCCCCAGAAATGAGAAAAAGAGCCCAGAGAAGAGAACTAACATTTACTGAGCACCTACTAAGGCCCAAGTGCTTTGTAAACCTTGTCCACATTTATCAATCACGACCTTCTAAAGGAAGCATCAGAAATCCTGTTTTATAGATCAGGACGTGAGGGCTCAAAGCTAATCCACTTGCCCAAGATTACAGGATTTTTCGTGCTCAAGTAAAGAACAGATCACCAAGAATGTGGTGTCAAGTCCCTGGTTTAAAACACACTGATCTAAGATGTAAGGTTTGGGAGTATCTTTTGGTTACGAATTATCAGAGTAAAAAGAAGACTTTTATTCATGTAAAGGTAAACAATAATTTTAAATATCACCATTGAATTGGAAACACACACGCGCACACACACATGCACACACACA
>NW_006369756.1:0-893 GCF_000327345.1 Myotis davidii
ACACTCAACCACTGAGCCACGCCAGCCAGGCTGGATTTTTTTTTTTTACCTACATGAATATTCAGAGAACAGCACAAAGTTATATAGGATGTAGTACAGTTTTGGGGGCAGAAACTTGACAGGTAGTACCTTGACATAGGAGTAGGTCTAGGTTACCTGCTTCCACCTATTTAATCTGAATATGACCTCCTATAAATGTAACTATACAAATACACTACAACGTTTTCAACAACACCCCGTTATTCAACAGCACTGAGGAACTGTTACCACCCTTCACCTTCACCTCGGTGAAGTTCACTTATATATCCTGTACCAATAAGGTTTTGCTTATTATTATAACCTAGCACCTGCACAGTGTGTGGCACACAGTGGGACTTTAATAGATGTCTTTAGTGAATGAACACAAGGGTGTGCTTTGTACTTACACAGCTTTCATCTTCTCTGCGA
This sequence comes from Myotis davidii, assembly GCF_000327345.1. Taxonomy (NCBI): domain Eukaryota; kingdom Metazoa; phylum Chordata; class Mammalia; order Chiroptera; family Vespertilionidae; genus Myotis; species Myotis davidii. The sequence continues at coordinate 448 of NW_006369756.1, forward strand.
TAATGACTCACAAATGTACATGTCCAGCCCTGATCTCTCTTCTGAGATCCAGCTTTGTTCTGGCAAATGCTCACTTCTCATCTCCACTGGAATACATCCAACTCATCATTTCCCGCCACCACTCTGTTCTCCCAAGTAAAACCCACTACCAAACAAAGCGAAATACTCTATGCCGGTATTCTCTGATTCAGTTAATGCCACCGTAATCTACTTATTTGATCATAAATCTGGGTATTATCCATGATTATTCTCTTATCATCCCCTTTTCTAATCAATCAATTCTAGTTCTTCAGTCTTTTCAAATGTATACACTTTCCTCCATCTCCAGTGCTACCACCCTAGCAGATTACTAAATTACTATAATGGCCTCTTGCTTGCTTCCAAACCATCCTCTGTCATCCAAAGTGATCTTTTTCAACAGCATGAAAAAGGACATAGAAACCATG
>NW_006369757.1:0-893 GCF_000327345.1 Myotis davidii
TTTCTATTTCTATGAGAAAAAAAATCACCACCTAAATGTTCACCAATAGACGCCGGTTAAATAAGTTGTAGTACAGCCATAGAATGGTAGCATACAATGGTATACTGTGCTGCGTTTAAGAAGAATCAAAGCTCTACACAGACTTTTGAAAAGTTTTTCCATATTTTCATGAAACATTACCCAAATACAGTAAGAAAAACACTAGAATAATAAACATAATATGATCACATTTGTATAATTGTATATACATAAACATTTCGGGGGAAATTAACAGTAGCATGTTGGCTGCAATTTACAGTTACAATTTGTGTCTTACAGAGTAATTCTATTTGTGTGCTTCTCATCAAAAGGGAAAAAAGAATGTAATTTATAACGGTATACACTGCTCTCCTGTATGTAATCTTCACCAGAGAGAATGTTTACTTTGACTAGGAATGAATGAGTAGAATCTCTGTCAACATTAGATGCCTCTTAAGCGCCACCGCAAAATCCTCCAGGCCCCATGGCTTCCTCCTTCCACCACCGCAGTGACCCGTCCACACAGGCTTGGACTGGGTTCTGCCCGTGCAATCAGTGGAAGCAGACGGCCAGCCCACGGCAGCTCATGTGCTTCTCACTTCTGCCTGGAGACTGCTCCCCAACCCCACTCTGTAGTCATGCTATGCAATCCAGAAATGGGGATATGTTAGGAATTAATGCCTGTGGGAGGGTACTTCCCCCTTTTGTTCTCAGTGGACAGTTCTGAGAGCACTTGGGAAGGCTCCTGGAAAGGCCCTGGGTAGGACAGAACACCTTGGCCCTCAGCTGGTGCCATATCCAATGTGCCATCACATCCTGGAATTTCTTCCCCTCCGCCCCCTTCCCATTTCACTTCCCTTTGTCCTGAACTCCTG
>NW_006369758.1:0-893 GCF_000327345.1 Myotis davidii
AGGCCTAGGCCTGTTCTATTCTAGTTAGTTTCCTAGTAGAATACAGCGAGGGCCTGGGTGTAAGCTCCATGAGTCTATTCCGTGCACACCTTGTGTTTTATCGGTGTGCTCTAAATTTAAATGCATCTTATAATTTTGGGTTCTTAGTTGCAATCACCTTTGTACTCCAAATCATCACAGGTATAACATTAGCTTTCCGTTATACTTCAGAAGCATCTTGTGCTTTTGCTAGCGTACAACATCTAGTTAGAGAAGTAGCAGCAGGATGGGAATTTAGAATGTTACATGCCACAACTGCCTCTTTTGTATTCCTTTTTATTTTAACTCACATGACTCGAGGAATGTATAATTCCAGTTATAGCTATTTAACTACCGCGTGGATGTCTGGTTTAGTTTTATATCTACTTACTATAGCCACTGCCTTCCTCGGATATGTACTACCTTGGGGACAAATGAGCTTCTGGGGTGCTACAGTCATTACTAATCTCCTCTCTCCAATACCTTACTTGGTACCTTGGTTACTTGGAGGATATTATGTATCTGATGTAACATTAAAACGATTCTTTGTATTACATTTTATATTGCCTTTTGTAGGTTGTATTCTAATAGTGTTACATATTTTCTACTTACATTTAAATGGTTCTAGCAACCCTGCAGGTATAGATACTGCTCTCAAAGTCGCTTTCTATCCTCATATGTTAATGACTGATGGCAAAGGTTTATCTTACTTACTTGGACTAGTGTTCTTCCAAACTGCTTTTGCATTGATGGAATTATCGCACCCAGATAACGCCATACCAGTGAACCGGTTTGTAACTCCGCTTCATATCGTACCTGAATGGTACTTTTTAGCATATTATGCGGTGTTAAAAGTAATCCCATCCAAAACCGGT
>NW_006369759.1:0-893 GCF_000327345.1 Myotis davidii
GCAATTGTCATCAGTTTGGTTCAAATAAACTCAAAACTTCTGTACAGGTTAGGACATTTCTAATGTTGTATGCACTGCTGATAATCTGATAAACCATAGCAATTTTAGGATGAAGACAAATTTGCTATATTTTACACCTCTAATACACTGCCAGAATTAATACACCATTTAGGTTTTCTATACACTACCTTCATTTTACATTCGTAGTTGCTTTAATTCCAGCTGCACAGTCCACATCTGTTTAGAGAAGGATTTTCTTTTTAAAATTTATCTCTGGTTTGCACATATAACACAACTTATTATCGGCTGTCATATTCCTGCAGAAAGATGAAGAGATCATTTGCTACTTGGACTTTTGTTTAGCTTGTTAGGTTTTTCAATGACTCTAATGTACCAGATGTTATCCAGTTGGCAAAACAGTGTTTCCTTAACCATCTGTGTGTTCATATCTCCATTTCATTCTCCAGCTGCATTTGCTCTCTTTCTCCTTGTAAAATAGCAATATTTAAATACTTCCCAAGAAAACATGTCACTTGTTAACTTTTCCTTCCTTGTCCACAAGGAACTTGGAGTCCTCTGCACTTGTCTTCCATGACCTTCTGGATCTCCTCCCACGGTACTAAAAGAGTCACAGTTGGCAATACCGACATCCCAGCTGTAAGGGTAAGACAGTTCTGAAGCTGACTAAATCGACTGGGATTATAGCTTAATTCGAATTTCATCAAGGCACTGTGAAGAGCTTCAGAGAAGTTGTTTACCTTTTCTGAAAAATGCACATAGATCATTTATGCAAACTAAGAGCAAGTCATGCTACACTAGCATCAGTGAATGATAAAAGGATGTTTGTTTTAAAATCATTTATCCAGCCCAGCCAGCATGGCTCAGTGGTTGAG
>NW_006369760.1:0-893 GCF_000327345.1 Myotis davidii
TATATATATATATATATATATACCTGTGTGTGTGTGTTACATACACTCTGTGTGTGTTACATACATATTTTACAGTACAGTGGGAAGTTTACAGCATTATCACTCTCATTCCCGTGCCAAAACTTGGAAAATAATATTTGTTATCACATGTTAAAGTATAAAATCAACACATGTATAAAAGTCATAGCAGAGATAGGCAGATTCAAAATGAATCCCAGGCATCCTAAAATTGGCTGTAGCCTGATGGAATGAGCACATGCAATTAACATGGGACATATCACTCATAAGCAGAGGAAGGTCAGCCTTGGAGGCACCCATCAGCAAAAGCGACATCCGTCAGCAAGGGCTGATAATTCTCATCTAGGCATTGGCAAGGTTGGGGTCACACATAGTAACCTTTAACCCTTGTGGAAACAAACAAATAGGCAATTCTGTTTGATGCCACTAATCCACTGAACCAGCTAATATCTTGTTTATAATTTGTTCTTCTAGGTAGGAAGGTCTTCCAGTAGAGGGAGAATATAACAGTATTCTGGTGGGAATAACAGTTTTATTATATAATATAAAGTAATGAATGGGGATTCTGACTTCCTGAATCCCATTGCTGGGAGATGCTCTCTTTGATTCCCTTCTCAGCATTTCCTGGCTGAGAATGCTCTGGTGGCCAGAGAAAGCCTCAGACAGACACACAGCAGCTTGAAGTAGGAACAAAAGTAGATGGTGTGTGGGAATAGCCGCCAAAGTTGCAGGTGATAACAGGGAAGGGATGAGGGGATTTGGATAAGACACCAAGAATGTCTGCCACAATTTCCTTGAAATTGGAACCTAGAGTTCAGTGAACAGGTGATGCTTATTATCCAAGAGGCTATGCCGATGCTCCAGATAATGTGACA
>NW_006369761.1:0-893 GCF_000327345.1 Myotis davidii
AAAAAAAAAAAAAGAATCCTCCTTCTCTGAATCCGTGCACTGCCTTCTGTCTTCAGCACTCCCTGGAGGACCTGCGAAGTAACCAAGCCAAGCATGTCTGGCTCCTTTATGGGTCTCTTTCCAGGGGAGCTAGGTTCCAGTTCATAAATGTGACTGAAATTCAGTTGCGAATGTACCCTCAGGGTTACACGCTGATACTGCAGACATGAGTAAATCCCACCTGTCAGCCAGGCTCATCCGTTCCCTCAGGGGCGCATGGAGGTGGGCAGGGACTTGGCGAATCAAGTGCTTTCAGGCCTTAAATGAAAAGGCTTGTGAGAGGAAGAATAAAGTTTTTAAAAATAACACTCATTTCGATACGGTATACAGAGGGCAGGAGATGAAGATTGCTAGCAGCAAGTACAATGTCTTCTAACACTACCACCGACTCAGCTGTGTGGACTGCGCAGTCCCTTTCCTGCCTTTCTCAGGAGTGAACAGATTCTTATGAATATACTCCTTGCGGCACAGAGTGTAATTATGCCATGAAATAAGATCCAGTCCACAGTTTTAGGGTCCCCAATCTTACTTTTATCAGACTCTCTTTTAGGGGGTCGGGGAAAATGAATCACATAGAACACAATGATGTCCTCTTCCTTCCAACCCCATCCCCTGCTAATCTACTTAATACCTGGTTATCAAAAAGATGCTACTCAGCAAGAAAAAAGGTATATATGATGTGTGTGTTTGTGTGCGTGCCTGTGTATGTATAAGACATCAAATCTGAAGTTGACAGATTGAGGCTAAGAGCCATGCAAACTTCCAATTCTCTTTGAATGCCCTGATTTTATATATTGCTGAGCAACAAACTTCTCCAAGAACACTCATTAATTTTGCAAACAAAATTGAAATTT
>NW_006369762.1:0-893 GCF_000327345.1 Myotis davidii
ATGCTCAACCACTGAGCCACACCAGCTGGGTCGGTAGCCATTCTCTTTCAGTGCAGAATTATTTTGTGTGATTGACGAGAAAATCGTCTCCGTATTCAGCAAACGTCTCAAAGAAATCTTTTAGGGAAAACTTTTTATCAGGGCTTCAAAACGACTGAGTTGGAGAAATTTTTGTTCTATTATTATTCAAAGAGCTACTTAATGTGAAATGGTTATTTATGGAACCAAAGGCCTTATTCTTTTTGTAGCTGCATTCCCCATTTCCATTCCTGCCTGGCCCAACGAAGGTGACAGACGTAATGAAAATCAATTGGAAAATTGGAATTGTGCAAATTGTACTTGGCTTTGCTGTGTTCAGTTTCACCACATACAATCTTTCAAATCTTTCAACTCCCTTGTGGTTGACCTTCCTCCCCAATAACAGTCCTTGCTTTCTGCATTCGCTTAATCCACAGTGTTTACTGAAGACCCACCGTGAGCCTGTACCATAGTAAACAGTATGGTCTGTAAGGAAAATCAACGATGACAAATTATATCATAATTATTGGTTCACAAGCCACACATGGAGCGTGTCTCCTTTTCTTTGGTCTTACCTTGAAAGAGATGATTTCCATACTCCAAGAATTTCTTATTTAGGGAAATCAAATTACAACACATGAATCAATGAGCAAGCAATTGATGATCACCGACCTATAAAATGTTAAGTTCATGTGACCAAACCCTTCGTAAATAGTTGGCCAGGGATGGTATATATCACTAGGGTCAGGTCACCAGGAAATACATGATGGAAATGTTTGGATTTTAGCTGGATGTTTAATTTTCAAGCATCAGATGTAACTTCAAGGAATGTATTATACAAAGCCACATATGGATATTGGAATCTAACTACAGAG
>NW_006369763.1:0-893 GCF_000327345.1 Myotis davidii
TATTTGTCTTTCTCTGATTTGCTTATGATTTCAATGCTGCTCACTCAACTTCATGGTTCTGGCTCTTTATCTGAGAGATTAATTAATTCTTTCAATCTTTATTTATTTACTTTGCCTTTGAACTTAGATTGTGTCATAGCAAACATCCTTTGAAATCTTACATAAATATCTGTTTCATAAGCTCAAAGGGCAGAGACCTGTATACCCAACTGTTCAGTGTCAAATCATAGTGGTATTATAACAAGTCAGATACATTTACTAGTATGTTCCAAGTTCACAGTACAATGTAAAAGTCCACCGGAAGTGGATGTGTAAACAGTTATCTTCTTTATAAACAAATCCGTAGACCCCTGAGCTGGGATACCTGCTCTAAATCAGCCTATTTGGTAAGCAAAACAGAACCTTATTGAAGAAAATTCTGCCCCGAACTGAATTCATCAGTCACATCTATTTAAGCAGATTAAAATGAACCTAGTCAGATTGTTTTAGTTCCAAGGAGTACTAAAAGGAAACCTTATTTAAAATGAGAATTGCATAGTTTTTTTCAGATTCTTTTCACAAGAACCTTAATTTTCTGTCCAACTTCTCAAAATTAAAGCATGAGCTCCCTCTGCTGAGTGAATTAATGTGTCGCGATGACACCGAATCCAAAACATTTGCACATTGCTTATTTTGCCATTATGTTCTTAGAAATGTAAACAATTATGAACTACAAAAAAATACTTTCTTTTTTAACAACTCATGACCATAATATGGGGTGGAATGGAAAGGTAGGTAAAAAAATAATTTATAAGGTAAAGATTCTTATAAAAGTAAGATTCATCTCGCATATGATTTTTTTTAAAAGTTCATCTACTTGCATCAGTGGTTCTCAACCTTCCTAATGTCATGAC
>NW_006369764.1:0-893 GCF_000327345.1 Myotis davidii
AAAAAAATGTTTGAACTAGGGACTGACCGCTCACCACTTTGAATTCTGTTTGAGTGACTCTGGTATTGACTTTCTTCAAACAATATGTCCACCAAAACTGTAGGGTCCAGAAGAATTTATTTGAAGTTAAACCATAAAACAAAGAAGACAATCATTTCAAAAGTTATGGTTTTCAAGTGTAAGTGAGGAAAAAAGTTAAACAAAAACACTATAATGTTTGAGGAGTGTTTTCTCAGAGATTTGGGCCATGTGGGAGAATGTTACATGAGGTGAGCTATGAATATCAAGTTCTGTATAAACCATAGTTATGCTGATATGTTGAGTACCAGCTGCCAGAGACAAAGTCATAGAGAACGGAACCGTGTGAAAACACCTGCTCAAAGTGAACTTTGGTCCCAAGACTTGTGTCATTTGACCCGTCAGAGCAGCCTCCACCATGATAACAGATGTGCAGGATTAGACGTGCAGTCTCAGCTGTAGTAGTGTCTCTCACACATGCAGCTTAGAGCAGACGAGATGCAAGAACTTGCTTGTTCTCACGGAGGAATAAGATGCCTCTCTCAGAACAGCTGGCATTGTAGACATTCTTCTATGGAAAGAACAGATAAAATATGATTCTATCTTGAGTAGACACATTTTGCTAACTCAAGAGTTCTCAGGAAATACAGGGAAGTCTGTCAAGCTTGTTTCTTCAATACTCTTCTACTGTACTGATCATTGGTAATGTTTAGAATAAAATACTTCCTATGGAAATGATTAAAGAATACTTAGGTGCAATATTTTCTCTGTATATATGTTTCCATTGCTAAATGGGTATGCATTATATCTACAACTGAAATTAAGAATAAAAGCAAAAAGCCCAGCTGGTGTGGCTCAGTGGTTCAGCATTGACC
>NW_006369765.1:0-893 GCF_000327345.1 Myotis davidii
AAAGTTATTTCTACACTAAAGTTCTATATCCATGAAGATAGAATACAGGATTTCAGATAGTTACTGCTTATGTATCCTTTTTCAGGAAGCTGTGACAGGATGCGCTCAGGGATAAAGGAGTATATCAAGAAAGCTGACGACACATGATGCAGGAAACGGGACACTACATAGGCGAGGTGCACGCGAGTCCTCATGATGAGCTGAGCAGCTGCCCTGAAGAGCCATCAGTTCAGATCTGGACCAGATGACAGGTCTGGAACTGAGAGGTTACCTGTTACCCTTGACTCCATGGAAAACAATATAAAGAGAAGCTCTATAACCCTGTTGAAAAGTTTGGGAAGAACTAATCCAGTGTACAGAACTAAAAGTACTAAGCTAATGATTAAAGAAGGTAATTATTAACACCAGGGGAGAAAAGTTGTGTAAGAAAGGAAATGTAATCAGAGGATAGTATCTGAATCAGCAGTAAAGGTTAATAATATAAACAATAAAAAACGATTTAACAAAAAAACTGTGATATAACCTCACTGGGAGAATGGAAAAGGAAAGTATTGTGTAAACAGGCTAAATCCCCATCTTTCATAAAATAAGTCACTACCATCTTTCATTGATTCTCAAATGCACATTTCCCTATCTCTGACATTGGATTAATCTTATAACTGTCAGGGTCATTTCTTTTTTAGTAATACATAAAATAATGGTACTTCTTATAGTTGATGACATAGATTTGATGAAAAAAGTTGAAGTCTAAAATTGACAAATTAAGAAAAGCAAAATAAAGGTGCTCTTTAGAAAAATGAAGGTAGTAAATGCTAGAAGCAAGGTTTTGCCCCTGGAAATTGGAAAATGAAGGTATCTTATTAAAAAATTGATTTCAGAGAGGAAGGGAGAGG
>NW_006369766.1:0-893 GCF_000327345.1 Myotis davidii
TGTGACTTTGGATAAATTACTTGGCCTTCCTGAATCTGAGTATCTTCAACTTCAAATTCAGAGAACGTTTCTCCCGGGAATAATTAATGTATGAAAAGTGACTAGGGCAGTACCTATCACAAAAAGAGCAAGCAGTCAATAAATGTTAGCTCTTGTTATTATTACCGAAACTAATAAACATTAGTGGGATAGTAGGTCAGCCTATAGGTGATATTACACTGTTTATTGAAAAGCCTGAACAATGATGATGTTCAGCAGAAGGCAAGATAAGAAAGATGATCAGAGTTCTCAAGAGAAGTGAAGAATCATAGTGTTGTAGAAATCAGAAAGAGGGCTTTAGAAAGATGTTAGAGATGTTAGGTGCAACAGAGAGATTTTAAACATCAGATGTAAGAACAGACCTTTGATTTGGGAGGTCACTGGTAATTTTAAAAAGAACTCTTTCCAGGTCATGATAAGGTTGGAAGGCACGTCTCAGGCTCAGAAAAATAAGGGGGTTAGTATGTGCAAACAACTTGCTCAAGGAGTCCAGCTCTAACTTGAAGTAAATATGTCAGTGTTATCATCTTCCTTTTACTTGCATATATATTTTCCCAATGTTCTATTTTGAGAATGTAGTCCATTTAAAATGTTTAATTTCTGAACAGAGGAGAAACAGATCTAGAGTCAATATCTGGTTTAGGCATGAGACTACGCAAAGGTTCCTTCAAACTAATCAACTTAATGATTGCACAGAGATTATCCATGGAAAGAATAATGTAAGAACAACTCCAATAATAAAACAGGGCTGAGACAGAGTGGGTCCTTTAGCTCTTAGGTAAAGGATTGTCTCTTTCTCTGAGCTACAAGGAAGAATGGAAAGCCAACTCCAGAACTAAAAATAAAAGACTATG
>NW_006369767.1:0-893 GCF_000327345.1 Myotis davidii
GGGGGGTGATGAGGCAGTCTGGGAGGAAGGCTGTGTTAGCAGGGCCTTCTGCTTCACCCACTGGGGAGCCTGGGGGTAAAAGCAACTTACATCTATCTGCTTACTTCAACACATTTGCAGAGCCTATAAATGTTCAGTCTGTCATGTCACACTTAGTATCCAAACGAATAACAACTCAATGATATTAACATTATTCTATTAGTTGCAATCTCCCGGTTAATTTTGTTGTATCATATTTGGGAGGCGAGAACACAGCTTTTAGGGAAAAAAACAGACTTGAGTTGGAATTCTGGCTTCATTTTAATGAGCTGTGTTATCTCAGACAAGTTCCTCAAATGTTCTGACTCTCCATGTCTCAGCTGTATAGAGCCATGATATTTTCTTATAGAATTGTTATAAGGGTTTGATACAAGAAGCACTTTACACTGTTCCTGGCACTTAGTATTTAGAACAGAAATCAGCCCAAGCTTTCTTCTATTCCCAATGTGGGACTACCTAAAAAAAGAAGATAGAATGTGGGAAATCAGGTATATCTCTGCTCAGGTAACAAGGCATGATGCACTGGAAGAGGGGCCCAAGATAGCATTGTTTTAAGTAAAAGTCCTAAATTCCCTTTCAATTTCCTTGTTCAAATCACTTAAGGGGAGCTTTCTGTAGTTCTGCTAATGAAGTCATCCTCAAAATCACTTTCAGACAGACTATTGCTCAATAATAAACTAACTGCATGATAATACACACACCCGAGCCCCCAAGTTGGGTGATTTTTTAAGATCAGAATCCATACAAACAGTCATTGAGAGTCTTAAGGGGGTCATTTACGGAGATTGGATTTCTCCAAAAGAAAAGAATATACCCGTTTTATTCTCTTTATTTTGCCAGCTCATCAAGAAGAA
>NW_006369768.1:0-894 GCF_000327345.1 Myotis davidii
TTTTTTTTACAACAACAACAAATAAAAAGAGCTAGAGGTAGAGAAATATGTAGTAAGCATTTACTCAGTAGTAGGTCTGAATTATGTTTGGGAGCTAGAAAGATGATTAAGAAATGGTTAGTCTCCCCTAATCTGATAAAAGGTCTTTGGATTAGAGATTTTACGGGACTTGATGACATCTGTGATTCTCCACTAGCAGGCCCCTACCTGTTTCTCTAGTTTTACAAATCCCTCGGTGCTCTTACCTCACCTTAACTCCAGAACACCAAACGCTTATTCTCTGCTATTTTTTTATAGATTCCTTTGATCAAGCTGTCTTCTAAACCAGGGTTTCACCTAGATGTCCTTAAAGATTCAACCCAAGCATCATGACATCCTACATTCTTATTCCCTTCTCCTCCTCTCCCATCCCATGACATTCCACTAACGCGGGCTATGTGCCACCCCTCAGGGTTCGCATAATACTTTTGCATATTCCTATCACTGTAATTCCACATTGTTTGCCAACCCATGAGCTCGTTAGACTGTTTATTCATCTCTTAATTTCTTCTTCCCATCTCTGAGCTTGGCATCTAATAGAAAACTCAAAATTATTAGTGGGATAAATGAATGAATTACCGATCTCATGTTAGAAAACAACTTAATAGTTTCTGCTATATACTGATTGTATTCCCCCAAAATTCATATGTAGAAATTTAATCCCATTGTGAGGATATTTGGGATTAGGGGCTCTAGGAGGTAATTAGGTCATGAGGACAGATCGTTAGTAAATGGAATTAACACCCTTATAAAAGAGGCTTCAGAGAGATTTCTCATCCCTTCTGCCATATGAACCAGAAAGTAGGTCCTTGCCAGACACTACATCTGCTGGCACCTTGATCTTGGACTTTCCAG
>NW_006369769.1:0-893 GCF_000327345.1 Myotis davidii
CTGTGACCTTCTCTTTCATGGGTCGAGCCTCAACCACTGAGCAACATGGCTGGGGCTCCTTGTGTTCTTTTAACTAACATTTTTCAGTAATTGTGGTATATCCGGCACTGAGCTAAACATACCATCTGCGCTCCATTTAATCCTCACTCCCAACCTATGAGATAGGCACTATCACCATTATTTTACAAAATAACCTGAGGCCTAATGTAGTCCAGGAGCAGTGAAGTTCTCACAACTGGAGGGAAGTGGTGAAGCCAGGATTCAAACAGGTCCTCTGACAACTCCATTCCAAAACTTGTTTCATCACCTTACTATACTGTCTCTCTGAAAAATTAAACCTTTGTGATGATTCTACCTTCAAAGTTAAATATTGCATTGACTTGCATTATAATAGTGGAGGGCCATTTGGGCCCAAGACTATAATACTACAAGGCATACTAATAAATAGATCACAGACAAATTGTCACCATTTGCACCTGTATCAGTGGCCTAAGACTACAGTTCTTTTTTGGGTTCTGACACTTAATTTTCTTTTCTATGTTCTCTTTTGCTGAGCAGGTAGTCTTTTGTGATCAAAAGCATGTGAGAGAAATGTATTCCGTTCCAGCTCTGAACATACTAACAGTGTGATCTCACTTTCTTCATCTGTAAAATGGGTACAGTATTGTCTACTTGAAGAGGTTGAAAAGAGACAATAGCTAAGTGTCTAACACAGTGACTGGTGAGCAGTATAGTCTCAACCCATGGCACACTGTGATCACAGCATATCACTGCTGTCAGGTGGCTAACCATCATTTCTCACTGCTATCAGTGTTCCTGTTATATCTGGCTCTTTCACTAATTTGTAGAGTCTAATCTGTTTGGGTTAGAAAACAGTTTCTGTGTTGGTAACC
>NW_006369770.1:0-894 GCF_000327345.1 Myotis davidii
TGCATGGGATGATGCTCCAACCAACTAAGCCACCAGCCAGGGCAACTTATGCTATTTCTACTTAACAATATATCTTGGACATCTATCCACATCAATATGAAACACTGTTAACTATCGTTTTTAATAACATCAATAAAGTACATATGTAAACTAAAAATTGAATTTTAAAAATTTCACAAAACATAAGACAAAATAGATTCTCCACTTATTAGTGGAGCCTGGATTACGCCCTATCACTGTAAATGATATCTGAATCTAACAGTGCTGCAGTTGCAGCCCTCCCATATCTGCCTACAGTGCTTTTCTCATTCTGTACCAGAAATAATGTCTCCTCTGACCATGCAGCACCTATAGAAATATGAGATCAGTAAGGCCAGTCATTTCCAAAACAGAGAGGCTATCAAGTTTGCTGATCAATGTAAATACAGATGAATATATATGGGAGTTTGTGCATGTCAGCCTCCATTTAAAGTATAATTGACTGTGACAATCATTGGTAAACAATATTCTGGTTTATTTCTTCAGTTACACAAAGAATTAGCATTTTCTTTTATGATTAACTTTAAAAAGATGTAAAAGAGGCACTGCCTTGGGAGGCTCAGCAAATGATAAAATCTAAATAAGAGTAATTTCTCAATGGAAGGTGTTATTATCATATTTATGTCATGATCTGGTAACATTTTCTTAATTTTCTAACTACCTTTTTCATAAGAGTTCTTTGTATTTTCTTATCTGTATTCCCCTTCTTGCCTACTTCTACCTTAACTTTTCATAACAAGTGGACAAACTTATGAAGCATCTTAACACCATTAAATAATATAAAATGTAACAGGATTGGGTTAAACATAATTGGCATGGTTTCATCATCTATCCTATCTAATAAAAGAGAAACAT
>NW_006369771.1:0-894 GCF_000327345.1 Myotis davidii
CTCCATGCAGTCCCACATGGTCTCGATCCACTCCCCGCACAACACTCGAAAGACAATGAGGAAGGAATGAAAGAAGTCATGCATGTGCCACCGAGGGAGTTCGCAGTCCTGGTTGATCTTGCAGACACACTCTTTGTAGCTCTTTCCAAAGAGCTGCATCCCCACCACAGCAAAGATGAAGACAATGATGGCCAGCACCAGGGTCAGGTTGCCCAGGGCACCAACTGAATTTCCAATAATCTTAATCAGCATGTTCAGGGTGGGCCAGGATTTGGCCAATTTGAAGACTCGGAGCTAAGGGAAAAACAAACAAAAACCAAGTGATACTCCTTCCATTTTCTTACCACATGGCTAACGTAAAAGCACATGTCTTTGATAAAGATCAGCTTAGATTTACTGAGCACCCTTGGGAAATTCCCAGGACTTTCTAACAGTCTTGGACTAAACTGGGAGAAACTGAGGCACAAATAAGGGAAAACCGATTAATTTTACAGTAAGTGAAAGATTTAGAAGTAGGAACCACAAATACTGGCTTTAGTCCCTGAGCCAATCTATTTTTCAAAAAAGCCATACATGAACATGCCTTTTTCCTATTAATTTTCCCTCAATTTCTCATGGGACATATCAAGGAAAACGTGATACGTAGTGAACTAAAAGATTAGTATGGTAAGGACAGTGACAATAAATTATCTGTCCCCTTAAAAAAAGCATTTAAAACTTCTAAATAGCTGTTTTGCTTGCCAATAAATAATTAATGGATGATATGAAACTTTGTGATATGTTTGGAATAATTTGGAAGGAAAGCACAACTCCCGAGAAGGGGAGGTTCCACATATGTCAAACATCTTCTGAGAAGGGACTATACAGGGTGGGGCAAAGTAGGTTTACAATCGT
>NW_006369772.1:0-894 GCF_000327345.1 Myotis davidii
TTTTTTTTTTTAACTTCATAGCAATTACCACAATTTTCATTTATCTAATTATTTGTATTCTTTTAGTTAATGTCTCTCTCTCTCAAACTACAATGAAACCTCTAGAGAGGGAACAATATATCTAGGACTCTCACCCCACTGTTTTATGTCCAGTCCTGGCATAATACCTAACACATAGATGGAATTCATTTATATAAGTATGTTATATGAAGGAACCAAGAAATGAATAAATGAAGTAGGCATTAAGGAATTGCAGAGATCCTATGAGAAAATATTACCAACTTACCTCATTAAACACAGGATACATGACTGCATAGAGAGGCATAGAAACCATGGAAGTGGTCTCAGCTTCATTCTTCATCTCTTCCATTGTCATCCTCATTCAAAAGCCAACTACAGTAGAAAAAGCAGTGCTAAAATGCAGAGGAATCTTCATTCACTGCAGTATTTCTTCTCTCTTTTTTTGTGATATAAGAATAGGTCACAAAACATATATTGACCTGGTTAAAGGGGAGAAAGAACAGTAAGTTACTACAGTAAGAGGAAACAACAGAGACAGCATTTTTCCCCCAAAGTAGGGTCCTTATCTTATGAAAATCAGAATTTTTAATATATCTTACTTGTAAAGGCAGCCCTAGTCAGTGAGACATCTCTGTTTCCCTTCTCAGATTCAGGAATTGCCCTTTCTTAACAGCTAATCTCTCTTATTCGGTACTACTCTACAAAGCAGTGTTGCATGATTCCACTCATCTTGCATTTTTAAAGGGCTCTTTATGAAGCACCATGGATTAATGATTTATCTAATTCCATCATATGCAATCGAGGAAAAAGTATCAAAATGCATAATTATAGCATTTACATGCAATATCCTATATAATAAAAGGCTAATATGCA
>NW_006369773.1:0-894 GCF_000327345.1 Myotis davidii
AAAAAACACAATTGATAAATGTTCACATCCACTTCCGATTAACAATTCTTTCCAAGATTGAATTAAAATGACAAGCATGGCTGCTGTTACTACCAATAATTAATATTCTTCTAAAGGATTTCACCAATCAGTTATCAGTGAGATAGCTTTGGCTGCAAGTCTGAGAAAATTGCAGCTCATATGCCTTAAACCCTATTGAATGTCATTATTTCAGAAACACAAAGACATCGGGCCTGTAGATACTGGGAAACTCATCCAGATATTTCAGGATGTAGTTTAGTCCACAGCTAATGCACTTAACCTATGTGATAAAAATAAGCACACTTCCTCCCAATTTGAGGAACTGACAATACTCTAGATGGTTTTGTTGCATGAGCTTTATATATGCAGTATCGATTCTTAATTAGAAACTTCTGGTCACATCCCCAGCATAAACAGATGTATATTTTACATTACATTCCATTTTAAGCCAGCAGATGCGATTTCTGAGTCAATGATTTCATACAAAGTGGTTTCTGATGGTGCTCCATATGGTGTGAGCGCACTAACAGAATGGGTATCTTCTAGGGTAACAATGCAAATTTCCCATGAAATACATATTTTACAGACGGATCGATCAAAGTGTTGACGTATGAAAATGATGGCGCTTCAAGGCGGTTTTCAAGTCTGACACAGAAATGTAATAAAACCTGTGTGTATGCAGAAAAGAGCCCATTAGAGGAATCTCTTAGCATACTAATCCCCGTGAGACTGGGTCATAAAACCTGGGATCCGGGATAGTTGCTGACTCAGGGCATCTCCATTTAATGTCTCCTCCAGACAATTATGAGCACACTTGTAAGACATGGGTTAAGTGCAGATTAATCCGTGAAAAAGAATCGCAAGCACTGAACA
>NW_006369774.1:0-893 GCF_000327345.1 Myotis davidii
AATACTCTCAACAATAAAAATAAAATTTAAAAACATTTAAAAAAAGGAATTTTCCTTACCAATAACAGCACTGAAATCCCAGTGTCCACGGAGCTTCTCTTTTTTTTTAGCTTGAGTAAGACTGGACACCATCAAAGCCACAGAGAGAGCCAATTGATTCAGACCCCGATGATCTATAAAGTAACCTAGAAAAGCTGACTACTTTTGAATAGGTGTTGTGAGCCAGGGGACCATTGTTAATTCAGACATTGCCAATATTTTTTCAGGAAATCTATCTTTGTTGTAGTTTTGAGAATTTTGGATTTGGGCTGGCCAAGGGGCTCTCACTTAGTTTACACAATCACAGCTGGCTTATGATGCCACTTTCACCACATCTGTTGTCCACATGTGTTATAGGAGCATGTATTCACTGGTCTGTACATGTGCTGTCTGGGCAGTTGGTATGAAAAATTACCTTTTGCTTTTGAACAGCTACCATTCCATTCTCTCTCCAAATAATCTCTAATTCTTTAGTACAATGGCCAGGTAAAGTTACATTGATTAAGCTCAGAAATTGCCATTTCCCAGCCTCTTGTCAATCCAACAAGCATCAGTGTGGACTCAATTCTCCTGCTGGGAGGGTTATAAGAATAACCAGCCCTCCCCACATACAGGAGGGTTACCTGGTTGCTCTTCCTTACCTGGGCCACGCTAATCTGTTCCTTCTATCATTACATGAGTTGAATCAAAACTTTTCCCAAGCTCACTGTGCCTCATCTATTTCTGAGCATCCATCAACATCTTTTTCAAATCAGTGATGTTAAGCATAAATACTTGAAATTTTACAGGGGAGGGAAAACATCAATTCTGATTTTTTAAAAATTCCAAGGTACTCAAGTGGTGGTTTTTTTTTT
>NW_006369775.1:0-893 GCF_000327345.1 Myotis davidii
AAAGACAGTCATATTTTCTTGAGCTGTTGTTAAATGGGAAGGAATCTGATGGGGAATTCCAGAAATGGTGTGGGCCTGACTGATCTTCATCAATCTCTATTAAATTTGACTCTATAAAGAAAATACTATATTAGTATAGGAGTCCTAAAGGGCTTCACCTCTTGAATTCAGGCCAGACAAGCTCTCTTACCCTGAGGCAAATGTTGTCATCTAATGTGTAAAAATGTCCTAGGGTCCATATAAAAGAAGGATTAATTGGATGACTCCATGTTTGACTTCATTCTGCTTCTCCAAATGTTCTCTCAATTTAATTTAGGGACTGGGTAGTCTTTACTTGGGTAGAGAGACATTTGGTGACTCCAACTGCTGATTGAGTTATTGTAGGAGATGGCTTAGGGGAGAGCTTCATTCCAGGGGGTGTGCATAATTTTTGTCAATGACAATCACATTTTTATTTTCCATTCTTTTGAATCTTGAAATTGAAACCAACTTATAAATAAACAGTAAAAACAGCATGTTAGGCCTTTTCTCAAACTTACTTATGAGGCTTTATTGCTGCTTGAGAATACATTCAGAATCTCTGAAAATTGTTATTTATACAAATGAACTCTAATAAGTTAGGATCTAGCGTCCAGACCTAGAACACATAGAGAAATTTTGGATAAAATGATACACTTGCCCTCTTGGAAATGCTTCCCAGGGACCACTGAAATCTTTGCCTGAAATTCAGTGATCTTGAATATCCTTATTCATCTAAGATGCTGAATTAGAACTTCAGTATAGGAATGCCAGAGAAGTTAGCAGACAATGTTTTCTACCCTAATTTAAATCCTGGAGCCAGGAAAGAAGAATGTAAAAACAGGCATCCTATATAATAAAAGGCTAATATGTAA
>NW_006369776.1:0-894 GCF_000327345.1 Myotis davidii
AAAGGCTCAATAACTCATTCAGTGTCTCACAGAAAACAAAGAGCTACAGTTGGAAGTGACCCCAGAACTGATCCTCTTACCCATCCAATGTGCTCTCAAGAAACCCAGGAAGGTGGAGCAGCAGCTACTTGAGGATGTCCTTTTCTGAACATTCTTCAACAAAGTATTTTAGTTAAATGCTCTCCAAACACTCAAATCAAGCCAGATCTCTTCCAAAGCACATTTGAGATCCTCCCTGTTTTTGGCCAAGGGTGGGCTTCACATATACCAAGTCAACATTTGGAAATATTTGTATTTAACAAATAAAAACTTCAGTCACCTTCCCACTTGATTACAAAGTGGTTAATTAACATCTACTGAGTACCTACTATATGCAAATCAAAATGGAGCATTAAGGAACATCCAAACAGGTGTAATTTACCTGAGTGTACTGATTTCTATCTTATAATTAAAGAGAAGTTAAAAGAGCTTCTGTGATCTGTTGCTTAACAACCATGACACTAAAGAAACTTATAGAACATATCGAGGGAACTTCAATCAATTTCTCATAATCTTCTAGGAAAATTAAATGCAATTATGTCAGGGGAAAAACAACAACACTGAACTACAAGTCAGCAGATCCAGGTTCTACCTGAGTGACTTTGAATAAATCATTTCATTTGTAACCTCCATGTCCTCATTTGTAAAATAAAAAGATTGGTCTACAAAATACCAATTAACTTTCTAGTTCTGATTCTTGTCTTTGTACAAGAAGAATGCCTAGATTCAGGCAGTGTGTTAAACAGCAGGCGGGAGTACCTGGGATGGTACCAGGGACCGAAGATGGCAGATATCCAAACCCGAGAGCCACTTATTTATGAACTAGGCACGTTTCTTACATGTGTTTTTTTTTTT
>NW_006369777.1:0-894 GCF_000327345.1 Myotis davidii
AGCCAGGGAAATGCACTACTTATTTCAGACCCTGAGAACACAAAGACACCGACTAGTATTTGGTAAATTGAAAGAGTAATTTCTCTCTAACCTTTTTGGTAGAGAGACATGGCCACTAGGGAGAAAATAACCCATTAAGATTAGAAATAAGAATGAAATAGCTGAGCTCGTACAACTTTGTGTAGTTTACAGAAAGGGGTTAGCCTAAAGATAGGAGCTATAAATCAAAGATTAAGCAACATGGCACACCAAGGGCATGTGTTTCTGTAATTGTAAAATGAGCTTTGCAGCAGAAGGTGATGCTGAGCTGTTCAAATTGCTGGGATGTCACTGTTTATTTATGAGCCAAGATAAAACTCACTTTTAGATAAATGACTAAATTGAAATACTATAATGCATCCCATTGAAGTGCTGCTATGGTTAACAAATGTGGCTATAAAAATGTCAAATTATTATGGAACCTCTTTGCGGGTTAGGCATTTTCTGGGGCCTGTCTCCTCAGTTTGTTGAGTCCCACTAGGCTTTGCTACAGCCTGCCTTGTGTGGCCAATACTCAGGAGTTAATGTAAAAACAAGACCTAGGGCTTTCTACTTCACACAGCCCCGAAGAACCTCTGGAACCCTTAAAACCAGAACTGTTATTGTCAATGATATTATTGATTAGATGAAGTAGGTATAAAAACACTCTGTTGACAGGGACCATACCTGATTGCCAGAAAAACAGTGGCTCTTCAAAATTCAAGCGCATATTTAATTTGCATCTTTACATCCTACATTCTAGTTGGTCTACCATTTCCTTTGAGCATGCAAACTATGGTATCTCTTTGCCAAATTTAACCAAGGCAGTGCTTTTATGATACTGGGTGGGGCAAAGCAGGTTTACAGTTGTTCATA
>NW_006369778.1:0-894 GCF_000327345.1 Myotis davidii
CTATGGACTAGTCATCTGTAAGTGCTTTGCATGTAAATTATCTCATTCATTTTCATAAGAACGCTCAAAAGTAGATTTGACTTTTATGTCCATTTTACAGATGTGGAAACAAAGTAAAAGGAAGATGAAGTAACTTGTCTGAGGCCACCCACTTGGAAGTAGCAGAGCCAGGATTTGAACCCATGCAGTACAACTTTAGAGCCATGCAGGTACCCTAGTAGCAATGTATACACTGGACCATGAGAGAACAGCAGACTGAGTGACAGCCTGGGAGAGCCAAGGAAGGTCCATTTGGAAAGGAGTGAGTTCAGAGAATTCTCTATAGTGAGGACAATAATTGCAAAGGCAAGAATACAGGCTAACGTGGATTGAGTTTGGGGAATGGCGTAAGTAATTCAGTGTGTTGTGGAATTTTGGAGGGATATTGGGATTACTGGAGAATAAGTTTATGATTTTAAGTCCTGCTGTGGTGAGAAGACCCAGGTTGATGAGTATCTTCGGTTAGGTTTTCCTAAAGCAGACCCTGAGCTGTGGGTCTGGGTGCTGAGTGACATGTCAACAAAATGCTCCAAGGAGCATCCAGCAAGGAGGTGAGGATGAAAATCAAAGAAGGAGAAAACGTCGTGCAATTGTGTGATATCAAAGTTCAAGCTGCTTTTGCAGGTAGGGGACTAGTTAGTCTATATTCTGCTCTATGAGCTTCTATCCTGGACTGGGTGTATGGTCACAGAGGTAAATCTGCTTTCTCCTACTTGGCCTGAGTTCCCATGTGCCTCTTATAATATGTCCCTCTTACTACACTGAGTGTGTTTTTTGGTGATTGGAGGAGTGTTTCTTACAACATGATTTCTAGCACAAGCCAGCTGCTTTGTCTGGCACTTATTCCAAAAAATA
>NW_006369779.1:0-894 GCF_000327345.1 Myotis davidii
GGCCTCTAGTTTTACCTAAATAGAATCATACAATATGAATTAACATGTCTGGCTTCTTTTACTTAACCTACTGTTTTCAGTGCCCATCCATGTTCAATCTATCAGTATTTTATTCTTTTTTTGTGACTGAATAATATTCCATTGTATGGGTACACCAGATTTATTTAATATTCCATTGTATGGGTTTGACAGTTGATGGAAATTTGGGTTACTTTCATTATCTGATTATTATGAATAAAGCTGTTTTAAATATCCATGTGCATGTTTTATAGTGGACATGTTTTCACTTCTCTAGGGTAATTATTGCTTCATTTGGGAAATCAATGTTTAGCTTTCTGAGTTCCACAACAAATATTTTTACAGCAGAAGAACCAATTTACATCCCAAGAGTAATGAATGAAGGTACCAATTTCTCTACATCCTCATCAACTCTTGCTATAGTTATTTCTTAAAATTATTATTATGGCCATTCTAGTTCATTCAAAGAGGTTTAACTTGTATTTCAAAAAACACTAATGATGTGGAGTATCCTTTCATGTGCTTATTGCTAATTGTATGTCTTCTTATATTAAGTCAGACTATTTGCCCACTTTTTAATGATAAATAAGTAATAATAATTAAAATGTTTTCCTGAATTCTGAGCCACAAATTATCAAACTTTACAGCCAAGTCCAAGGGATTTGAATGAGGGTAGGCAGGGGACCCACTACTTCAGTTGATGTCTGAAGTGGGAAGCAGTCTTGTGAGAATGCGCCCTGGAGTCTGTTCTGACTCCAGGTAGTTAGTGTCAGAATTGAATTGTAGGACACCTGGTTGCTGTCATTAGGAGAGCTGGAGCATTAGATGGTGTAGAAAAAATAATAACAAACAAAAGAAACATTTGGTTCCAGAAAT
>NW_006369780.1:0-894 GCF_000327345.1 Myotis davidii
GGTCCAGTCAAACCAGCAGCAAAAGCCGCTGCCCAAATTGTTGCAGGAGCAGAACACAGTCACTGGCCCTGGTCCTCATTCTGGCCTTGGTGATGAGTATGACCCTGGGGCTTGACCCCAGAGGGTTGGCTGCTCATCCTGCCTACACAAAGAGGGAGGAGGCCGGCTCTGGGAGCCGTGGTCAGCAGTGACTGGGGGACTGGAAGGTCAGGGTCCCAGGGCCTGGCCTGCTGGGGATTCACTGTATCTTGAGGTAACATTTGCTAACCTTCTTCATGAAGACGGTGTCCTGTCGGGAGCACTTGTCCACTTTCAGCTTCAGGACAGAGATGTCACTGAGGGTACTGGAAGGGGACATGAGGGGCCACCTTAGCCCATGTGTGCGGCCAGTCAGAGCTCACGTGGTGTCCCTGGGCTTCATCCCGATGTCACTGGTTGTTCCAAGGCCGCCCAGTGCTCCTCCAGCCCTGGTTCCTGACCCACTCTGCACTTTCTCCCAAGCTCTCTAGTTCCTGCCCCCTTTTCTTAAATATTGATCTAGATTATTCTTTTCCTCCCCATCTGAAAACTCCCTTTAGTAGGTGCTGTTTATCTCCCAAATCTCCAACCCACCCCCTATCTCCCCCAAGTCAGGTGCTCTTTCGGTCGCTCTTCCCCTCACGGGGCCCCAGGGTCAGTGTCTGCGATCAGTTCTCTGGTGGGTCTCACTGAGTCCCTGAGCTCTCTTCCCACCTGCATGTATGGCCCTATCGGAGTCTCCTCCCATCACATATCAACAGGGGAGGAGGCCCCAAGTTCACCTGATGGAAGAGAACTTGTGGCGGTTGCCATGACGATCAATGAAACTGATGAGAATCTCTAGAACGAAGAGACGGATCTCTGGGTCATCCATGA
>NW_006369781.1:0-894 GCF_000327345.1 Myotis davidii
TTTTTTCAGTAATGTCCTTCTGTAAACAATACTAAATAGCACTTCAAATTCGTCAACAGCTCTTTATGATTAGTTGATATTCTATGACAACCAAATGTATGTGAAATGTACAAATAAATATGTTCTGTGTTAGATGAACAATGCACAGATGGTTTTAAATTTTTAGACTGGATTTATGGCTTGTATATTTTGTAAGGCTTACTTATGGCAACTAGTCTGGAGAGTTATTCTGAGATGTAGAATACTGCAAGCAGAATTTAATGGAACTTTAGAAAATAAAAGAGAGAAGCAGAAATACTTTGTTTCATCAACACAGCCAAACTCTGTTACTTTTGTCAAGACGCGTGTCCAATATTCATTGCATGCACTAGAAAATGCCATATATTTTGTCAATTGTTTGCTATCCAAAAATTATTTGAGAGCTAAACATTAATAAAGGAAACTCAAGTGACTTTCCAGGCTTAGCAACATGAGCCCCGAAAATAACATAAGCTTTTTAATCCATTACACTAATAAGCCTGCCTCCATCCGATATTTAGATCTGAAATCTGTAAAATGGAGGAAATATCACCTAACTCACAGGGTTAAAAAATAGTGAAACGAGATAAGTTATTACACATGGATGGTGAGATTTCAATATGTTAAATAAGATATAAGTAGGTCTTTAGTAAAAACAGTTCTTATTATAATTTTTATTATGTCAGTTTCTCTTCTTCTGGGCATGTAGAATCAAGAACAAAAGTCCTGGAAAATAGGAACTGCAAGAAGTCAAATGCCATAGCAAGAAATTTGGAATTCTAGTCAATAGTCAGTAGAGACCACTAAACATGCTTTGGGGAGAAAAATTAACCTGATTTGAACTCTGCCTGATAATAGCAAGTTCTCAAATTTTAG
>NW_006369782.1:0-894 GCF_000327345.1 Myotis davidii
GTGAGGATTAAAAAGAAAAGATTGTGGTACTTATTAGATACCGGAGTGGGAATGCCATGTTGGTAATTAATGTAAAAGACCAGAATTCATGTGAAAAGTCAGGACTGAAGTCATACATTTTAGAGCCTTCAGTATATGGATAATCAGATCTAAAAAGAGATCCTGGAGAAATAAAGAAAAGAGGGTAGCAAGAACCTCTCATTTTTGCCTCTAATTTTTGCATGTTTGGAAACTTTACAAAGTACATCGAGGTGACTTATTTCTCTAAGATTGTATAAGATAATTGCATTGGTTCCAAAAATATGTAGACCAGAACAAATAATAGCTAAATGTACTAAGAATATGAATCTTTGTACTGTGTCTATGCAAAGGCTTAAATAGATTTTGCTAATTATTAATTAAAGAATTCAAGTCTGATTTGGCTTGAAGGATGTATAACTTGTTTAACCTGCTAACTAGAGAGGGTTTCTTATGGAAGATAGTTATATGTGTGTTTATTTGGACACCAAAAGGGAGAACTTGGTGAGATGTCAAGAAGGCAGTTCTATCCCTGCATCCAAATGTGAGCTGTGGAACAGAGAAATACAAAGATTGATGTTGGAAGATAGCCTGGAAGTTATATAATTTTTTCACAACCATCTATAAAGATAAAACTTAATGATCATAAAGAAAGTGCTTCATGGTAAAGAAGTTTTTATAATTTATACAGTAAAATCATTAAAAGTTAAATTTAAGTGTGTCTAATAACTCTGCATATCTTAAACACCATTGCTTTCTTTCTAACATCATTTCTAAATTTTCCTTTAATTAAGTATTTAGTAATATAAAGTAAGTCTCACATAATTTAAAAATACATGACATTTTTCATTACTTAATGCCTATTAAAACACCACC
>NW_006369783.1:0-894 GCF_000327345.1 Myotis davidii
TGAATCCATGATCCTCAGGCACCATTAGAGAACACGGCAACTATAAATATGTTATCACCACTGATTTTCCAGTTGTAAACCCATAGCCAAGACACTTCATTTACAAACACTTTTCTTCCTAAGCACATTTTGCAATCTTCCAGCTGCAGACAACTCACAAAATACTTTTATACCCCATACCACAATACCAGTCAGGGTTCAGTCAATAAAATAAAAACCAATCAGGCATTCTGATGAAGAAAATTTAATATAGGGAATTGCTTAAGTAGTTATTAGAAGACTGGAAGGCAAAGAAAACAAAACCAATAACATAACAATCACAAGTGAAGTACAAAGATATCACACCAAGGTGATATCCCACACTAAGGGATGTTAAAGGAAAGTTTAGTTTTTAGAACATACTCACTTTTGCAACCACTATTGAAAGTATAGAAGATGAACATGATGGAAAATAGTGCAGCAATTTCAAGAGCCTCATTCCAGCATCAGAAAGCATAAAACTGTGAGTTTGGAGCAGAGAGAAAATAGCTTCATAATAAGCTCATATGCCCAGCTGTATGGAATAGAGAGAGGGTATTGGAAGAAACATTATCAGTTATAATTGGAAAAACACATTGCCTATTGCTACTGTGGGCTTTTTGTATCTTTCATACCCCCACCCCTTTGAGCTCTGATCTCTTTAGGATCTTCAGCATTTATCCATGAGCAGTTAGAACCTAAGACATAAAGGCTATTTTTGAAAGAAAGATCAGATTCAGATCAGTAGTTCTCAAAGTGGGCTGAACACTACCACCAGCAGGATGTTTTTAAAAATCCTCATGCTTTGGCCATATCCCAGTCCAGTTAGAGGGGAGAGCAAAATTGTGAGTATGAGAAACAGAGTTTATTCTTGTA
>NW_006369784.1:0-894 GCF_000327345.1 Myotis davidii
AGAGCCCTTGGCTCCTACAGAAAAGAGGGAGATTGGTCTAGGAGGGAAGGGGAAAGTCAATTGCTCGAAGTATACAGAATTAGAACAGCAGTGAAGACTTACAGCTTTGATGTGCTCCAAACGTATGTCTGCCCTGGTTCTAGAGTTCACAGAATCCTTGCCCACAGACTCTTCTCAAAAAGAGCTATCTCCAACCCTTTCCCTGCTAATGTCCCCAACGTAACCTCACCTGGATGTGTCCTCCGAGGTACTCATATGGATAGCGGCAATCGATGATATAAAACTTTTCAATCAGACCCTGGAATTTCCCCAACAGTAAGGCAGCCACCTGCATAGAAGCTATGATTGAATACCCTGCTCACTGTCACTCTGAAGGAAAAAAGAGCCAGTTCCACAGTTTCTGATTTACACTCCCTTTAGTCACCCAGGATTCCACTGAAGGCCTAGCCTCCAAAGTCCCCCTATTTTGAAATGTGGCAATGGTTCAGCCCCACCCCGCATACGATGGAATAGGAAGTGGCCTTTTTAGAGAACCAAAATAGCTGGTATTGCCAGGATACTGGGGAAAACCATATTGAAGCTACTATTCTTGTGGCAAGCATGGCTGGAATCAGTCTTTCAGAAGACACACAAAGGCTTCTGCAGTGGTACAGGTAGCAGCTAAAGATCCAGATTTCGCAAGAGATGGGAAATGGTTCCCCACCCTCCATTATAAAGGAAGAAAGCAAGTCTTTTAGAAAAGAATATAGAAGAAAAAGTTTGACACCCAGAGGACACTTAAGTTGTAGAAGTATAAATTAGTTCATCCTTTCCATCACCTGCCTACCCTGTGTGGACACTCACACTGTCAATACATATAAAAATAAATGTAGCCCTAGCTGGTTTGGCTCAGTG
>NW_006369785.1:0-894 GCF_000327345.1 Myotis davidii
GCATTGAGCATCTGCCCCGTGGTGGTCAGTACGCATTATAGTGACTGGCCATTTTGGTCATTTCACTGTAATGGTTGCTGGGCTTTTATAAAACAGGTGGACTTTCAGCTTTAATGAGCATTTCTTCACCTGAATTAGTCTATTATATTGAGGTTTTATTGTATATAAATCACCTTATCTGCCTGGGTCCATCCTTATGCCATACACAGCAGCACATTGAACACCACAGATGAAAGAACTCTACGTTGCTGATGCAGGTAACCATGCTACTGTGCTAGCCCAATAAGGCAACTCTGGCCACACCATGTGGCCACTGAAATGAACTGTGCCATGTTTTCAGCTTTCCATATCGTTTTCAAATAAAAAATGTGGTGCAGTGGTACACCACTCAGCAATGAGCTAACAGTAGGGACACTTGATGGACTTTCCACACTCTTTGTCAAATATAGGCATCTGCTTCTGTTGAGCTTAGAATGGCCTCCAGAATCAACTGAAAAGGATTTCTGACTGTATCTTCCTATCTTCTGTACACCTTAACAAGGCAGTTTGCTCATAAGATGAGTTGTCCCTAGAGAGGGTTCACCTTCTCTTAGCTGCTTCCTGGGTAATGATCAGGACGAAAGGAGTAAAAAAAATAATATACACCTGTTCTGAAAATTTGAGATTTCTCCATAATTATTCTTGGGCATGAAAACTTTTTTGTGAAATTAAGCTTATCGTACATACTTCTTTTTTTCCTTTTTTTCTTTTCCCTAATGATAATCACATGTCAGCACAGTTGGCATATACTTTGAATGACAGCCCAGCCCAAAGGGGACCTAGAGATTGAAATTTATTTTTGGTTCAGACCTTTAGATTTTCTTGTTTAATCCATAAAAGTCCAAAATAAAAAAA
>NW_006369786.1:0-890 GCF_000327345.1 Myotis davidii
AAAAAAAAAATGCTTGCCACTGCTTTTGGCAACTGGGGCTCAATTGTACTAGAGAGAATAAATCAGAGCATATGTAATGGCTTAAACATATGTTCATATATTTGTTTGTGCTAAGATAAAATCAAGTTTGAGAAGTAACTAATTCCTTAGGGATTCATAAGTACTCAGAATTACTTAATGTTAGCCCAATTTTTAAAATGTCTTGAAAGATAATATAGAAACTAAAATGAACACACAAACTAAGCATAGAGCTTGATGAATTAGTACAAAAGTATCTGTGCAACCCACCATCCAGTACAAGAAGTAGAATAGAATCAGCATCCAGAAGTCATCCTTGTTGTTGCTGTTCTCATGCTTCTCCTCAAGGGTAATATCTGACCTGAAGTCTAACATCATAGAATAGTCTTG
Organism: Myotis davidii; assembly: GCF_000327345.1. NCBI lineage: Eukaryota > Metazoa > Chordata > Mammalia > Chiroptera > Vespertilionidae > Myotis > Myotis davidii. Next base: position 409 of record NW_006369786.1, read on the forward strand.
CCTGCTTTAAAAAAATGTATATAAATCCATCGTACTCAGCATATTCTTTTTTTCTACCTTCGTTTGCTCATTGTTATGTTCATGAGATTCATCCATGTTGTTGATTATAGTGGTAGTTCATGGCTATGTAGCATTATTTGCATACCTTTAAAGAAAAATGACCATGTTATTGAAAAGTGAAAAAAACAACAAACTATTCCATATTTATATTCAAATACAAGTATAATAATCACTTTGATAAGTATAACTTCAGAGTGATTTCCTTGAAGTTGACCTCTAAGATTAGGATGTGTGAATAGGTAGTTTGTTTTGGGGACGACCCAGGATACACCAATAGGGGGGTGCAGAAAACACATGAAGAAGGGAAAAAAGTCAGTGTTGGGTGATTACGAATGAGCTTGCCATTGCTTTTGGCAACTGGGGCTCAATTCTATTGGAGACCTCTGGGAGGTGGGGTAGAAATCACTGAGAACTGTCCAACC
>NW_006369787.1:0-894 GCF_000327345.1 Myotis davidii
TAGATTTTTACCAAATTTAGAAACTGTTCAAGGCGTCCTTCTTATTATATAAGCTAGAGCATGACTCTGAATGGAGAGACTCTGAGTTGTGGAGGTTGGGAGAAGGGCCTTACATAGACTGAGACCATCTACTTCCTGTTACTTCCTGCAGCTTCCTAGAATTTGCGCATCAGCAGGGACACATTCATTTGGCAAACCCTAACATTCTCTCCAGCATCTTGCCTAGGAAGTCTTTTTAATTAAGTTACACCTCTCCATTGGCAGTTAATTTATATATTTCACAGTCATTTTCTTCCCTAAATAGGGCACATCTATTATCCCAAATTCTGTGAAAATAATTATAGTTCTCAGGAGATATTTTACACTAATTATAACATTTGGCCTTCTCAAAGAGCTCCTTCTTCAAAGCACACCGCTTGCAGGTTCCTCCGCTGGGTCCCAGGTCCAAGATGTGTTCCAGGATTTAAAATTTTCACTAAATGTGGCAGGTGACATAATAGAGTTATCTTCCTCAAGCATGTGCCTTCATTACAAGCTCCTAAAAAGTGGCTCTGGCCCGATCTCCAAAGTTGTGCATGGTTGTAGATGGCTGAAGAGTGTTTGCTTCTGGGAAAGGCGTTCACATTTCATGATTTTCCCCGGGTTGTGGTTATTAGTCCTGGCTTCCTCATGCCTCAGTCAGCCAACAGGAACGCTTCAGGTGGAGAGTAAAAAGGACATCCTAATAGCAAGGATCTATTTAAGCTAGCAGCACACTGCACTTTCAGACTAGAAGCCTTAGAACTTTTGAAATGCCCTTTTCCAGGAACAAAAGGGTCTAAGTGTTGAAAGGTTCATAATGTGACTGGCATGAATATTTAATTAGGAAAATATTAAATGTTTTGGTAAAAGGGG
>NW_006369788.1:0-894 GCF_000327345.1 Myotis davidii
CTGACACGCGTGTCGTAGGTTCGCCATCACTGCAATATGAGGAGTAGATGATTACTGAGAGCAATGGGGAATGCTCCCCTTCTACATTTACTCTGAAGCCCTGAACTGCATAGCAGAGGTTAAGGTTTCAGGCTTCAATGTCGACAGAGAACAGGCAAAGTAGAACAGACTGTGTCCAGATGTCCTAGTGGATCAGCGTCTCCTAACTGTTGCCATATTAAGAGAGGAACGGGTGTAGCTAAGTCAACCAGCTTCCTCCAAGATTCAGAAGTACAGTGTTTTCTATACAATTACCTATTTTAAAAATGATCACAGCGAACAACATTTTAAAAGATCAGGACAAACTTTCTATGAGAATTTCCTGCTTGCAGGCTTCAGTTGTGACTTGCACAGTAGAGCTTTCAGAGGCTAGAACTGTGTCTTTGTGGCAGAGCAGAGATTCCCGTGACAAAGCGGGTGGGTGACTGCTCACCAGCACGATTGGCTGCAGCCTTGGAAATAGGAAGGGTTCTCCTTTGCTCAGATACTGGCTGGTGACAGCTGTGCTTCCTCTCCTCCCAAATAACTCTGCAGACACCTTTACAAGATCACGAGAGATCAAGATCATAGCTTAGGATTTGTGTTTTTTTGTAGACAGAGACTCTGCCAAGAACTTTTAAACAGCTTTATAGTGGTAAGTGACCGCTTTGGTTTTGAGTCTTCGAAAACTGATTCTGTCTCTTCACGTAAAAACCCTTCCAGCATGAGTGTGTTTATGTTGTGGGGAAGAAATGGTGAGGGTTTGGCAGGAAGATGAAGGTCCTGGGAGTGAGAGTAAGAAGGGCAGTGAGATTAGCTTAACTCCAGTGGTTATCAAATGGTTATGCTTTTAGATTATGCTAAAATGCTAATTGA
>NW_006369789.1:0-894 GCF_000327345.1 Myotis davidii
TACACATAATTTCCCTCCACCTGAATGCAGTTTCCCCTCCCCTTCTTGGTCTAGTTAACTTCTAGGAATCCCACCTAGAAGTCTCCTGTAGAGAGCCCCTTCACTCCCAAAGCTTGGTTAGAGTGCCCTCCATAAGTACTTTGTATGTATATCACTAGACACTTATGAGATGGTTGTTTTATTTCTCTTTATGTATCTCTCCACTAACAAATAAGATCCTTAATGGCTTTCTGTTTCTACATGATCAGCATCCAAGCATTCATCTAGCACCTACATGCTCAATAAATGTTTATTGAATGATGAATGACCAAACTGTGAAAATTAATATGTAGAGAATAAATAGCATATGTTCTAAAAGGTCTGTCTGCTCCAAGAGGTTTCATGAGTAATAACTGAAGAGGACAATTTTGGAAGGCAGTCAGTTCAAAAATGTATCTTCAGATGAAAGTAATTTTTATTGTATTCATACTGCGCCTACTCTAAATTCTTTTTAGATAGTTTACTCTAAAATACATGTATACAAAGATAATTATTAAGAGCCATGTGGTGCAGACAGGGACCAATTCTATTAGAAACATAGGTTAGAGGTAATTACTGCAGTTGAGTTCTGAACATAGCACTGAGTTTAATGCTAGCAAAAGTAAAAGGGAACTACTTTGTGAAATAAAAGAAAGTAGGAACAATTTTCCCCCCAGAAATTTCATACCAATAGGACAAAGTTTCGGATTCAATCTCTGGTCATGACACATAGAAGAATCAACCATGAATAGTGGAACAGCAAAATCAATGTTTCTTTCACTCTCTCTCAAATCAATTAAAAATTTTAAAAAGAAAAAGACTTGTTGAATAAAAAAGTATGTATCTTTTAAAAATATATATTGTTATTGATTTCAG
>NW_006369790.1:0-894 GCF_000327345.1 Myotis davidii
AATAACCACCACCCTGAGTTTCAGTTTGGGGAAGAGACTTGCCTGAAGTTACATGGCCACAAAAGGGCAGAACTGGGATTTGAGCTCTTTCCAATCGAATGACTCAGGGTGTGGCCTTGCACCATCCTCTTGCTACTCAAAGTGTGGCCTGAGGACCAATCGGCATCACCTCGGAGTTTTAAAAGATATAGAATTTCAGGCTCTGGCCCAGACCTATAGACTCAGAATCTGCCTTTTGACAATATCCCCTGCGGGATTTTGTACACATTGAAGTTTGAAAAATACTACAATCTACTGCTTCTGGATTTCATGTTGTTACTTTCCTGGATTTCTCTCTATTACTTTCCTATTCAACATGAGGCTGGATCACCTCTACTTTGTCCATGGAGCCAGCCAACTTGGAGTTTTAGAAAGAGCATTGAACGTTTAGCTGTTTCCATGTGTGATGTTGGAGAAATCTTTCACTCCTAAGAGCATAGGCTTACTAATCTGGAGGGGGGGTTGCGGGGAGGGGAGAGGAAGAAAGACTAATAACTCAGCACTTTTATGGTGCTTAGATGACATGATGAATGTGAAAGTGCCTTGTCAATCGTAAAATTCTATACAAACGCAAAGGATTATTGCCTCCACACAGTGTAAATGAAGGCTCCTGTCAGAGACCACTTATCTCTAGAATGCTGTTTCAACAAATTAGAAAGAGAGAGAAAATGAATGGTCCGGGGTCATTAGACCCCAATTAGCAGACTGGTATAGACACCAAAATCCACAGATTCATTTACTTATAGTGGTATCTAGCTGACACCAGGGCCTTCGCGCAAGGCTTTGATCAAGAGGTTAGCTCCTGTATGACGAAGGTTTGAAGGGAAAAGGTGGGTAAAGGTTAGGTTATCCCGG
>NW_006369791.1:0-894 GCF_000327345.1 Myotis davidii
AAACAAACAAATAAACAAACAGCCAAAATAACATAACACAGAGTGGAGAGTGAGACAAAGATTGGGCATCTGTTGACATTTCTTGACCCAGGAGGTAACCTTTGAAACACGGGGACACAAAGAGAAATTGAAGTCATCAACCATTTTATTTTCACACCTGATTTCTACTTTTCAGAGGAAGTGACTCTGAAAGAGAACGGAAGATCACTCTACAGGCCAACTGATAACAATAGAACATTCCGATTGGGTAGCTAATGCCACTGAGGGCTAACATTAAGCCAGCGCCATTGAAAAATCTCATTACGAGGACCGAGGCACAAAATTGAGTTTCTGTATGGTTGACTGAGTTGAGACTTGGAGATTTATATCCCCCTGGCTCTGCAGGGATATCGATTAGGTCTAGCTCAGTGCTACCACTGACACCACACAGAAACAGCCACGGGCATTGTTAACATACCTACCTGGGATCATTTTCATGATAGCAGAGTAAGGCAGTGTCTCACACTGTCTTATAAAGAAGTCTGTTCAAATGGACATCTTCATCACCAGGTAAATATATTTTCAGGGTATTTTTGTTAAAGATATCAAATTAGTCATCTCACTAATCAAGTCAAAGTAGCTGCTGGTATTAACATGATTATTCAAAAGCCTCAGACACTGTTAAAATGCCCCCCAAGCTGTCTTGAAATTATAATGTTACAGTATTTTTCAATGCCAACGTTGAATATTTAATGAATAGTGGGACTGCATCGCGCATCTTCTACAATTTACTTCCCATGGTGTATTTTTAACTTTGTGAATATGAGAGGAATGAAAAATTGATAAACGTTTTGCATTTTCAGTTTCTGTGAGTGTGTTAAAAATAACAACAGACTCTAGAACAGTGGTTCTCAA
>NW_006369792.1:0-894 GCF_000327345.1 Myotis davidii
CCAGGACCCTCAGTCCCAGGGCCAACGCTCTAACCACCACACCAGCTCCTGAAGGATTCTTCCTTTTTTCCTCCCAGCTCAGATATCAGGAAAGTACAGACATAGCCGCGGCGCTCAGGAATACTCAGAGCCCCAGACAATTTCTGAGTGGTCCTTGAGGGGAGGGGCCACTGAGGAGGAAGAGAAGTGAGAGTAGTTGGGTATAGACTTTGTCACCAAGCAACATGCCGTGAGCTGCTTTCATTCTATCCCAGTCCCTAAGACAACAAGCCCAGCCCAGGCTACACCCCATCTAAAGAGGCCAGGGAAACTGACAGTCCCATGGAAATATGAGATCACAGTGGAAAGATGTATTTGTAATACATATATCTGACAAACATTTTTTACCCAGGATATATTAAAAGGTCCTACAGATGTCCTTTTAAAATGATAAATATCCACTTAAAAATGCATAAAAGTCTTAATCAAATCAGACTTTTCACAAAAAAAAGACATATAGTCAGTAAAAAGTACTTAACATCAATAGCTATAAGAAAATACAATTCTTATAAGGTACTACCTACAAAACCACTCACATAATTAATATTAACGGGCCTGAAAGCACTAACAGGAATGAGAGAACGGTGCCCACTACCACTGATACTTGTTCAGCATAGTCCTGGCAGGCTGGCCAAAAGTTAAGACCAAAAATAAATAAACAAATAAAAACAGGAATAAAAATTAAAAGAAATTTACCCAAATTACCCTTATTTGCAGATAATTTGATCATTTACATAGAAAAAAACCCCAAAGAATCAAAACTCTTCAGACAAGAAAGACAATTGAAGGATTCCATACAATATCATCAAAGTCATGTCTATTCCTATATACTCACAACAGAAAGCAGGTAAAAAA
>NW_006369793.1:0-894 GCF_000327345.1 Myotis davidii
TTACCTGTTGTCTCTCAATACCCTGTGTGACTCACTATTCTCTTATTGCCATTGTCACCTACAATGTGACATCCTTTTCATTTTACTTGGGTCCCTGCCCACTCTGGAAAGACAGTCTCTGTGTCTGCTTGGGCTGCTGCCCCTGTCCCCATGCATCCTGCCCTCCTCAGCCTGCTTCAGCTTGGCGTGCACCGCACCTCTCTTCCCTCTGTGTGGACTTGGTCACTGTGTATTTTATACTTTTATATATTGCTTCACTCAACTTTATGGCTCTTTCGTTGACGAATTTTACATCTATGTCAGGAGTTGGCAAACTCTGTAAAAAACTATATAGTAAATATTGTTGATTCGTGGGCCACATATTTTCTGTTGCATCTGCAACTGTTCAACTCTGCCATGGCAGATGAATAGATGTGGTTGTGTTCCAATAACACTTAGTCACAGACAGTTGGCCCATACACTGTAGTTTGTTGACCCTTGGTCTATGTTCATTAGGTCTGTAGTTTTGGTCCATAGTTTTTCTGTAATGTCTCTATTTTGGTATCAGGGCAATGCTGGCTTCAGAAAATGTGTTAAGAAGTGTTCTTTCCTTTTTAATTTTTTTAGAAGAGATTGTGCAGAATTGGTGTCATTTCTTCCTCAAATGTTTGGTTGAATTCACTGGTGAAGCCATCTGAACCTGGAGTTCTCCATCAGCCTTCCTTCAGTGACTGGGTTCTAGAGACAGGAACATTCCATTAGAGTCAGGAGGGATGCTTGATGGAGACCTTCATTGTGAATCCCTCTCTGACAAAGAAAAATTTTTTTTAACCAAATAACTGATTACTGAAAGAGATAATGTTTTCCTTTTGGTATAGTGTGAACTTTTCTCTGGTGAAAGTTTGATTTATCTAT
>NW_006369794.1:0-894 GCF_000327345.1 Myotis davidii
ATTTGATAGGTGCAAGTGTGTTGAAAGTCAAGATCAATGCCAGAAATATCCGTGAAAAATTGGGCGCTTAAAGTGTATTCTCTTGATAAAGAAGAATTGCTAAGGAAATATTTATCCAGTGTATAATGTATGTTAGTGTTACATGCTTTGACATGCATTATTTCATTTATTTCCCTCAATAATTCTGTCAGATAGAGTCTTTCATTTTACACACAAGGGGATTGAGAAAAAGGAAAGCTTACCAACTCACCTAATACCAGAAAGCCAGTGTATACTGGAACTCTTAAGAAAAAAATTACTCAGGAAAAGCAAACAAAAATGGATTTTATTCCAAAATACTGTTGACAGCAATAGGGAAGAAAGCAGACAAGGCTGCATACCCAATTCTATGAAACAAAGGGTCAGAAGAGTTTTAAGACCTCGAGTGGGGGGATCACAGGTCATCTGTGCTAGTTAAGAGGCTTCACTCAAAGGAAAAACAAGCATTCTCTTTTCTTCAGGTCAGGAGATGGTTTTACAGTTGAGGCAAGGTGCCCATTGAAGTTAAGTTCTACTTTCTCACAGAAATTGGGAGATAGGGGCTTTGATCATTACATTTCAAAAGAGATGTCCCCAGGTCCTTGAGAAGGACAGTCCCATGTTGTAAACCTGGCCAGAGACTTTAAAGATATTACATCTCAAAGGATGGAGAAACAATTTACAAGTTTCCTAAAGTAAATACCGTAAGAAAAGAGAGGTCAGGAACCAGGATTTAGGAAAAATCTTGCCTAACATCTAGTCAAGCCGAGAGAAACAATAAAGTCATCTTGTTCAAGCCACGTTTATTTATTTTTTTAAAGATGATGTTGACGTGGCCACCATCTTCTTTTTTTTCTTTTAATATATTTTATTGAT
>NW_006369795.1:0-894 GCF_000327345.1 Myotis davidii
CAGAACTGTGAGAAAATAAATTTCTGTTGTTTTGAGCCATCTAATCATAGTATTTTGTTATGGAAGCCAAGCTGATTTATACAATGCATGCACTGACTATTTCCCCCTCTAGTCTGACAGCTTTAAGAACGTTGAGGACACATTGACTCTTGTCTAGAACAGGGACTGAGACATAGTAGATACATCACTATAGGTTAAATGAACCAATGGACACAGGGCAGCTTGGGAAATAAGTAATTATTACAGGACAGCATGACCAGTGCCAAGATGGTGGGAGAATAGAAGATGGGCCCCTAAACCTGTAGGAAACCGGGGGAGACCCAGAGAAGATAGGCCAGCATCACATATTTATAAATGCTTCCTGGAAACTTAACGAATACACGCTTTCTAAGCATGCATAGGTCTTAGTAACTAGGGAAAACGGCCCTTTTTCCACAAAAATCACGGTTTGCATTTAAAAATCTTCTTTAGCGCTTATCTTTGACAAGTCTTACTTATAAGGCATTGAACAGAAGGATGTATTTCGGGCTCATAATGACATGAGAGGCACTCATGACCACTCCACACACAGTCCTTCCCATTCCCCACACGCTGATTAACTTCCATTAAAAACCCAGTTTCAGCCTCTTACACCAACGGAGCGCACTGCGCATCGCATTTTAGTGTGGCTGGTTTATTTTGTAAAATGTACCAAATGGAGTATTAAAAAGGAAAGCAATAAGGATTGGATTGATAGGCAGAGTTTACAGAAAATTCTACAGGGAAAACAGAGGGCAGACACATAAAGAAACTAGCCAAGGAAACCTGATACTAACAAAGGAAACCCTTGGGGGTAAATTGAATGCATTTTTATTCTATCTGCTCTAATCCTAGCCATCCAACAAGAATGGTATT
>NW_006369796.1:0-894 GCF_000327345.1 Myotis davidii
GAATGTTTGCTGATCACTGTTACTGTCATCAATTAATGTTGTGGTATGGACTCACCACATTAATATTGATATTTATCATTTAGTAAGGACTCATTGCATAAATTAATTAATTCTTGCACCTCTAATAATCCAGAAATCTTAGTGGTTTAATGTAATAAAAGTTTATTTCTTGCTTTTGTCCAATCAGAATAGACACATCCTCTTTCCAGTTAGTGCCTCTGCATCTTCTAGGGTCTCAAGATGCTCCAATGCATACATTGCTTGCTAGAAGAATGATAATGGAAGCAGAAGAGATCAAGATAGAAATTAGAGCAGATCTGGAATTGATGTTTATTACTTTGCCTGTATTCATATGGGCAGAACTCAGTCACATGACCCTACCTATATGTCACCACATTTGGAAATAAGAGTTTGTCACATCTGTGACAAAGAATAGAGAACAGATAATTCTGAGTAGTTACATTTGGGCTCTCCCTCAATATCGTTAGTTCTCTCAATATCTAACTTAATTCTCATGAAAACTTTTTGAAGATTAAGCTTAAATGGCAAGCTGATCTCATCCCTTTGATTAAATGTATGTTCTAAGCTACTATGCTTCATTGCCTCCTTGGCCTCTGAAAATCACTGTGTGTGAGTTTCTTCACCTTTATGACTAAAATAACAGCAATTGCAATCCGTGTTATAACTTATGAGATATTCGAAAATTGTGAGCATGTCAGAGCTTGCCTTCTCTCTGTTGTAGAGATAAACTATCTGGGTTTCTTTCTATGGCTCACTCTTCTACTTGCAATATATGCCATCTCCTCTTATTCTGTTTATCTGTCCTCTCCTCTCTCTTCTGCATCATAAAATATTCCTTCAGTTAGGGTTGCCAAAGGAGGAATGCATGAGGCC
>NW_006369797.1:0-894 GCF_000327345.1 Myotis davidii
GGCTCCTGTTGACTAAATCTGGGGCAATATGAGCAGCAAAAACAATAATGGTAGTAATTGCTTATACTACATTGAATTAAAACCAAAAAAGAAAGCTGCTCTTTAGAGAAGACTGCTAATATACAGAGATGGAATGCTATAATTAGAAAGGTCAGCATTTTGTAATTCTCTAGGTATTAACTCAGGCAGTCAGCATCAATGGATGCTAAAACTGAGTTCAAGTTTATTGGGGACTAGGATATTCACATGGTTCAAAGTATCACTTCACCAAATGCTTACAATTGATAAAAGGAAAAATGTAACTCTACAAGGAAAACATCTGCAGTTACTTCCTTAACTAAGGGTTCAACTTAGTTTCCAAAAGCAGAGCAAACTAATGTTAATTGTTTCCTGACATCAAGAATATGTAGTATTTCTGTCAAAAATGTTGAACTCAACTCAATCTCAAGGAAACAATCTGACAATTCAGATTATGGAGGGGACATCCTACAGGACAAGTGAACTAGATTTTTCAAAAGTCAATGTCACTTAAAAGAAAAATGTTAAAAGGTAGGGGGTTTCTTATCAGAAGTAAGCAGGCCAGAAGAAAGCAGCACATTTTTTTAAGTGCTAAAGAAAAGAACTGTCAAAACAGAATCCTATATATAGCAAAAATAATTTTTAAAAATGAAAAGGAAGAAAGCGAAGAGAATTAGTTGCCATCAGACCTACCCTAAAAAAATGGCTAAAGGAATTTCTCTAAACAGAAAGGATGTGATAAAACAAAAAATCTTGACAAATCAGGGAGAAATGAACACAATAACCAAAAGCACAGGTAAGAACAGTAGAATTTCCATCTCCTCTTGAGTGTTCTATGCTATGTTTGATCATTGCTATTAAGAATTATAATGCAGC
>NW_006369798.1:0-894 GCF_000327345.1 Myotis davidii
AAAAAAAATACTCTTCTGTTCTCTAAATTAAAAAGTTCTTAAGGAAAAAATAGTTCTAGGTCAAGTTTCCCTTTCTATTTCATAAAATTGTTATTTCCCTTAATTATTAGTATTTCAGGTATTTTAGTAATCTAAAAAAATAGACAACAGTTTTTAAAAACAATATTACATAAATTATCTGGGACTTTCAATTTGAGATCTACTACCCTCTGAGTTCTAGAGTTAACATAAGTTTGACCAGCTTTCTTTATTTCCATTTACTCCTTGGCACTGGCTAACTATGACACCCAGGTATACCATGGGTGAATTTTCTCTAACCCTGAAAATTTATGACAAGGTACTGTGCTGTGGAGAAAGGAAAAGGATTTGGGCCTCAGAAAGACTTAAGTTCAATTTTCAACTTCATTCTTTACTACTTACTTAACCCTAAGCAGTTACCTAATCTCTCAAAACTTTATCCCAACCCACTCACCCAATATGTTAGAATCATTATAGCATAGCACATTAGTACATTGTGTCACCTTAAGTATATTTAGCATTTTACAATAGTAGTTATACATGGAGCTAATTAAATATGGTTTTACTATACTGGTTACCAGCATGCAAGCAAGCAAAGTATTAATAGCACATGACCAGAAAAGGGGATCTATATTGCTGACCTTTCATGGTCCTGGCTTTGGGTAAGGAGACAAAAGCAATGATTACTGAATCCAATGCTCACACTCAAAAATTAGAGAAGTTACAATTATTCTACCATCTTTTGATTATAATTAGGATATGAAATTTAAGAACTGTAAGCTTTTGAGATGTTTTATTATTCTAAAGTTGTACATTTTGTCTTTCCACGTATCTAGTGCCCATCTAGTAGATGAGTGGATAAAAAAGCTGTGGTAT
>NW_006369799.1:0-894 GCF_000327345.1 Myotis davidii
CAGGGCTGCTGCTGCTGAGGAGCCCACCGAGGGGCAGGGGCGAGGGGCGTAGGGCCCCTCCGGAGGCTGCTGGTCTGCCCAGGCCCCTCCTGTCCTGCCTGCCTGCAGTTCTCGCCAAGAATGTGGTGTTTGGCAGGCAGCGCTGGGGGACAGGAGGGCCGTGACTGAAAAAGGGAAAAAGGCAAGCTGAACATCTGTGTTCGCAGCCAGAAGGGTGAGGGAGAGGGAGAGTTTGGGCAAATACGGGCATGCGCCCGCTCAGGCCTCAGCACTCGTCCTGCTGGCTGCCTGCGGCCCTGGCTGTCTGGAAATGCTATAATGCTCTCACCTTGGAAGGGAAGAGGGAGGTACCAGCCCTGGGGCAGAGCCAACCAGCTCTAAATTTACTACCAGCTGTCACTCCCCTCCCGCCCCCCGCCCCCGCCCCGCCCCGTGTGATTGTGGGTAACTGTTTCCTCCTCTCCAGCCTCAGTTTCCTTGTCTGTTAAAAGTATCTATCTTGAAACTTGTAAAGACTAATGCTGGCTTTTCCAAACTAAAGGCCTTTGCATATTCCCTCCATGTTTGTGTATTATAAACTTGACTGAGGTAAAACATAAAGAAGGGTAGAGTGTGTAAAGTGTGCACATTTAAAGTATCCAGCCTAAAATTAATTTTTACATGGCTACAGTTGTATAATCACCTCCCAGACCAAGATGTGAAATGTTTCCAGACAGTTTCTGCATGCTGCTGCCCAGGGAGACCTCCTCAACACCCCTGGAGTAACCGCCATTCTGACTTCTGACACCATCAGTTTTGCCTGTTCTTAAACTTCATGTAAATTACATCTTTATAATATTAACTTAACTAGAGTCCCGGTGCTGAATTCATGCACCAGTGGGGTCCCTTGGCCTG
>NW_006369800.1:0-894 GCF_000327345.1 Myotis davidii
ATTTCCTTGACCACATGTGATGGGGCACATGAGGTAATAAGCACATTTACATGCAACTTTATATTGTTGGCTAAGAACTAGGCTATAGGTAAGTGTTTGGATTCTGCCTCTGGAATTCCACTTAGATGAACATATCAATCAGTATAGGCTACAGTGTGCTTCAATTAAAAACCAATAAAAATAAATAATTATTGAGTTTAAGTGGCTTAAAAGCATAAAAGGTTTATCATTTTCTCACACCTCCTTGTCCATCATAGGTCAGCTACAAGACTTTGCTCTATGTTGTTCTCCGGGTCTTAACCAGAGGGAAGCCCATCTCCCTGTTTCCATATTTTCCCTGATGGGGAAGTTGAAAAGTCAATTTACACATGACTCTTAAAGCTTCTAACAGAAAGTAGCACAGGTTACTTGGCTCAATTTTCACTGTACAAAACAGGTTACACAACCATACCCATTATCCTGAAAGCAGAGAAATAGAATCCCAACATGAAGCCTTGAGAAGAACAGAAAACATATTGCAAAGGTGCTAAACACTTCCTCACAATGTGCCGATGTCATTTCCCATCTCCAGACTCATTTCCTTCATCCTTAGCAAAAAATGTATTTCAAATCTTTCCTTGACTGCTCTCAACATCCATAACCCTGAAAATGGATTTGTTTGAATTTTTCATTCCATATTCACTAAGCTTGGGTTAAATTAAGCAGCTGTATGCCATCAAGGAGACAAAACCTGAGTTATCCTCTTCACTCTCAAGTCTCAGAGCTTGGGCAGAAACCAGAAGTGCATGAGGGGTGAACACCTGGGCCCTCTCTGCCTCAACAAAGTGGTGAAATGTAATATTTCTACTTTAACTCAGTGTCTCTGGTTTCCAATTATATGAAGGCAAAAAAAAA
>NW_006369801.1:0-894 GCF_000327345.1 Myotis davidii
AGACAAACAATCCAGTTAAAAAATGGGCAGAGGGCTAAACAGTTTTACTATATTTATATTCAAAATGTAAGAAAGCACAGTAGTTACTTGGCTTAGAAAGAATGTAGTGTGACCAGAACAGGTGATATGTGTCATGTTGCATGCTGTTGTGTTTATAAAGCTTGTATTATTTCCTTGGTGCGGAGTAGCTATGTGTTAGAGATTTTCAAGAGGATTTTAGCCGAGCAGCTAAATTCAGGCCTCAGTTCATCAGATTTGAGATATTTATTCTCACCTCTTACTCATAGGTGATCTTGTTGTCAAGATAGGATCATAGAGTAAATTTAAACCAGGTGTTTAATTACAGTGGAAACAATATCTTGATTCCAAATTAAACAGTTGAAATTTCATCTACTCATTATTTTTCATTCATGACACTAATACAGCTACATATATGCTGAGCAGTACTTATCAAACACCCTTTTTTGGCATTCTGGCATTCGTCGTTGGCCTACCAAAAGTTGCCATATCAGTTCTTACTGATTTCCTTGTATAATAGGGCAGATACACTATGTACACATTTAAAAACTATGCAATATTTTACACTTACTATCTAAGGCATATGTAAGCAATGCAGCATAATAATTTTTCTGTACAACGGTGACACTGTACCTCAGAAGTTTAAAATCCCCATTGTTAATGCTGCTTGATATATTGGCTGACATAGAGATGCTGGTTTGCTTTTTGAACTCTGGTCTATTCTCAGGTATTTTTGGCAAGTGTGTTGTATTCAAAGAGCTCAGCAGAACATTAATATATACTGAGTATGTGAGAAGTGGGAAAGATTTTTGTTAAAATATATATGCCCCCCCAAAATAGCTTTCTCAGTAAATGAAAGGTAAGTTGTTTAGAAAA
>NW_006369802.1:0-894 GCF_000327345.1 Myotis davidii
CAACGGGCTACTCCACTTGTTGAATTGACCTGGCATTTGAGTATCATATAGCTACCGTCTATGATATACTTGTTTGAACTGACAACCAGAAGATGACTCAGTACTCTTCTTGGTCTATGAGTCTTTCATTTTATGTAAGTAGGTAATGAGAAAACACAGATAAGTACCATTGTATTATCATTATTTACAGAGGACATTTCAATGTCCTTGAAAAGAAGGAATGCAGATGGATCTGCTACCCCGAAATCAAGAGAATCTTGTTTCTCCCAACTTAACTAGAAACTGTCCCACAACTCAAATTACTAACATTAGAGAAATGCAAATATATGACCTTTTATGGATTTTTATGTTTTTTTTTTCATCCTTGCTGCAAACGGTATTATTTATAAGTTGTACAATAGAAAAAGCAGTGAGTAGATAGAATCCTGAAGGTGGAGACTCAGCTCTAAAATCTACTCATGGAAGTTTGACAAATGCCAGAATCTCAGTCTTTTTTTCTCCTATAAAAAAATAATGACAATATCTACTCTCACTTCCATACTGTTTTGACTGTATAATGAGACAAAGAGTACGATAACATTGCATAAATCATAGGGCACGTTGAAAATATAAAATACCTTTTCATGAGCTATTTTAGACGGAATTCTGGGTTAGAGATTTAAAGCATACATGGGAAAATAATAAAAGGCCACAGATAGCAAAATACAGTAAGGTGGCAGTGAAGGGTCATGGTTAATGAGCAGATATGGTAATCGTATCTCACTGACTGAATATTGGATGGTGGTAGTAAGACATATTGTTGATAATTTAGTGGAGCCTTGGAGGAGGAGAAATATACATGATTGCATTGACTTGTATATCTTCCTTTGCCATTTTTAAAATCTTTCTAATCTC
>NW_006369803.1:0-894 GCF_000327345.1 Myotis davidii
TTGCTTGTTAGGTTCTTATCTGCAGCCAGCAATACAGCGGAGAAACACAACACTTTTACAAAACAATATATCCATTGGTCTACCTGCTGATTGTCTTCTGATACTCAGGGAACACGCAGACATAACTTTATGTGCCAGGCGGCCCTGAAGAGGACGCTCTGGGTGCCTTTGGGGTCACACATCCAGAAACTCCTGAGCGTGAGGACTGGGCCTTGGGCAGGTGCCGGAGAAATGTTGGCTCCAAGATCGAGTGGTGTTCTGTTCAGTTCACACACGTCAGAGTGTTCCTATACTTTGACCCCATCGCAGTTCTCAAACCCTGTGATGTGAAAATATGTTCGAGTTAGTCCAAACAGTGTCAGAGTCTTCGGTACCTCGCATCCTTCGTCTGTTCTGAACAGCAAGCGGCATCTTTTGGCAGCTTGCTGTCCGATCCAGGGTTCATTTCAGATCCCCGTGGCTTACTTGGTGGCAGCCTTCCACCCCAGCAGGTCTCTTTGTTGTTACCATGGACACCCTCTGGGTACTTGACTCCTCTCCCCCAAAACCTTGCAAAACCCCACCCACTGGCACCAATTTGTTTTTCACAGACCTGATTCCACGTGTCTCCTTGGTCCTTTTCGATGGAGTCAAATCTATAGCCATTGTTTGGGGAGTCTCAGTGTTTCCAAGCAGCCATTGGACCCAAATGGCACCACAGCTCCTGCTACATTTCAAGCTCAGGTCCCAGACGCGGCAAGACAGACACCCATCCTCAGTGCCACCTGTCTCCCTGATAAGCTCCCTTTTTCTATGTGGCTGTGTTGCTGCCACTTCCCTCCCTCTCCTCCCCCCACCTCACCCAGAGCTTCTCTGAATATGACAGCCATCTAAAGACAAATTATCTCCCTGCAA
>NW_006369804.1:0-894 GCF_000327345.1 Myotis davidii
CCATGAACTATAGGTTCTATTCCTGTGACTCTCTCATACTCTCTCTTCCCCTCTTTCAAGTCAACTAAAACATCTCCTTGAGTGAGGATTCAAAAAATAAAAAGAATATTTTCTGAACATAATGGAATATAGCTAGAAATCCATAACAGAAGAAAAACTGAAAAATTCACAAATATATAGAAATTAAACATCACAATATTAATTAGCCAATGAGTTAAAGAATAAAGTACAAGGGTGATTACATTTCTTAGCTATGACAGCAAAACCGTGGTCCATGAAAAACAAATTGGTAAGCTGTATTTAATAAAAATTAAACTTTTGTTTTTGGACATGCAGTGTTTTTTTCATAAAAGAATGAAAGAATGAAATGAAAAGCCACAGACTGGAAAAACATATATTGCAAAGAATATATCTGATAAAGTGGTTGTACAGACTATAGAGCCCTCGAAATTCAATCACTTAAAAAAAATATTTAACAAGTGGACAAAACGGACATTTCACAAAGAAGATATATCAATGATAAATAATCTCATTAAAAGATTACCAGCACATTAGTCAGTAGGGAAACACAAATTAAAATCACAGTGATAAATTACTATGCACCTATTAGAATGACTAAAATTAAAAAGATTGAGTACAGCAAGTGCTGTCGAGGATGTGGAGCAACTGTGACTCTCATACCTATAGATTGCTGGTAGGGTTGTAAAGTGGTATGATCACTTTGGAAAACAGTTTGGCAGTTTCTTCAAAAGTTAAGTATACACTTTCCATTTAATCCAGTAAAATTGAAATGATAGATTCATACAAGACTTGTACATAGCCTGGCTGGTGCGGCTCAGTGGTTGCATGGCGACCCATGAACTGGAGGTCATGGTTCGATTCCTAGTCAGGGCA
>NW_006369805.1:0-894 GCF_000327345.1 Myotis davidii
AAAAAAAAAAATTGTTCCAGGAGTTAATCTTTTTTAAAAAAATGTTAATTTTCCACATGGTTGAAAATCAGTTGACTCCAAATATACCTTATGCATGAGAGAACCAAGTGAATGTTGTGTAATAGCTATATCACATTCTATTTTTTCAAATCTTTCCATATAATACAACTTATCCTGAGTAAATATTTTTAAGAGGTTCCCAAAATTCATTATCCTCCACAATGGAAAATATAATCTCAATTATATCAAAAAGCCAGGAAACTCAGATGACTCAGGCTGAAGCCACAATTAATCTTTCCTATTCTCAACAATTGGCTCTGTACTCTACCTCTGACATTTATTAGCAAGATAAGAAAAATGAAGTAATACGTGCTTTAAAAAAATGCTTTGTTTCTTACTGAAGAATTCTAGGTATATATGTGCCAATTCAATCTCATCAGAAGGAAATTAACCATATAAAGTTCCATTAGGGAGATCCCCTATTTTTAAAACATTTCAGTTGGAACTAGGACTGGGAACTCTTTTTTATTCTTCAGTTTATGGACCTAGACAACATGGAACATTAAATAGTTATTCTGAAATTGTTTCTTTTTTCTGTGTTGTCAGGGAAACATCCACTAGTTGACATTAGTGGTCATCTGAATAAATCTGCACAGCAACAAGAAAGAAATGAAGTACAGATAATCTCTCTCATATATATACATATAGATAAATAGATATAGATATAGTCTCAAAAACATTTTAAAATGTAAATAATAGGAAATTTTCCTAGAAATCATTAAAAGTTCAAACAATATTATTAATTAAGTTCATGCCACATGAAATTATTTAAAGAATTATTGATAACTAGAGGGCCGGTGAACAGATTCATGTACATTGAAAGGAAATTAATTA
>NW_006369806.1:0-895 GCF_000327345.1 Myotis davidii
TTCCCTACCTTTTATTCATGAAAGTGAAAAGCCCTCTTCAAATTTCTTTCTTACCGAAAACAAGTACTAATGCAGGTCCTTCATAACAGTGAAGTGGTGTAACTGGAACTTTCAAAAAATGGGCACCTGTATATGGAAAGGGTTGAATCTGCATAAAGTTATGAGAACTCTATGCAGTTTACTAAACAGATAATTTAAGCAAAATTCTATTTACAGATAATTTTTCATATTTACTTTCAATTCTTCTCAGTAGGGAATTTATAAAACTTGTAGGTAGTTATGCTAAAAGGACCTGTTGCTGCCCAGATTCTTTTCTCTGTCAGCTGTACTTCTTCATACAGGATTGAGCCATCCAATGACTTCTGTGTCCCTTGATGTTGATGACCCACCTAATGGGACTGGAATGGTTAATTTTCTTTTCTTTTCAATTAAAAAATTTTAGTATCTCTAAAATTTTCTCAAAATTTTAAATAGAGAGTTCTTGTCAATAGTTATTTTCACAGAACTAAACATTGCTGTTCTTAATTTCATATATTTAGGGTAGATAAGCCAGATCTCTTCCATGGACCCCACTCCCACCCCCCATTTACCCTCAACTCTTCTATACCTGGCTTTCTGCCCAGACAGGCTGACTCATGTCCACTGTTTTCTGCTTGGGTTTTGCCAGTGGGTAGCCCTGGCAGTAGATTGGAGGGAGGGAAAGAAGGGAGGCTTTGGCACCCCTTCTGCAAGGTTTCCTCCAGCTGCTGTGTCCCTCCATCAGAGTCATGATTCTCTCAAGACATGATTCTTTCTCTGAATTCTTGTGCTACTTTCTCCCTCATAATAGCATGGATATTAGGCTATTACTAACTCTTAGAAGTATGGTTACCATAATTTAATCATTGCAAATGTT
>NW_006369807.1:0-894 GCF_000327345.1 Myotis davidii
TAGTATACTTTATTACTTTATTATATATTCAGTTTAAAGTGATAGAATAGCCTTGACTTTCTCTTGCTTATTAAAATAGTTGTGTTAAAATTATTGGACTTGGAGAAATAATGCCTTGGTTTTGCTGTTGTTGTTTACCAACTTTTAAATTTAGGCATTGCACTAAAACACTTTGAGCCTATTTTCTCACAACAACTCCCATAACATAGAGTGATTTCAAGGATCAAGTGTGTTTAGTAAACCTTAGAGCACTTGTATGAATTAGTCATGATTGTTGTAGCTGCTACTGGCATTGTGGATTTGATAGAGATCACTTCAGAGGTATTCTGAGTGACTAAAACAAACCTGGTAAAGTTGGGACCTGAATGCCTCTCTTTTCTCCTTATTTTCAACTTAGGCAGTCTCCCCTGAGCCACATGCCTGGGGCAAAAACACACCAAAAAACCCCCACAAAAACTGGTCTGATGCAAGTAACTCTGCTGGCATCACTATGAAGAGAATTTCTATAGGGCTTGCTCTCCGGTGCCCTAGGAAAAAAACTAGAAATCACCTTCAGGGAGTCTTTGTCCAGACCAAAAGGTGGCAGACCTTGGGACAAGCCTACTCCACAGCAATCTGTATGATCCAGATGAAAGATCAACATCTAACCTCTGCCGGGTTTGAGGGTCTGGTTCTTCCGGTCCTCAGGCAGAAGCGGAACAGGCGGGCCGAGTCCTCCCTGCTCCTGACACCAGGAGGGTAGAAGGAACTGGTGACAGGGAGAAATCTCACTTTCTATACCACGGATCCCCAGGAGGAGTGGCCACTTCACTTTCCACCACCTATCTAGTAATTTCTCAGCATGACCTGAATCCCCACTTATTGAGAAAGAAAAATTATCAATTGTGTGTATGG
>NW_006369808.1:0-894 GCF_000327345.1 Myotis davidii
AACAAACAAACAAACAAACAAACAAACCCAGAAACCCCTCTGTGTTTGCAATGGCAACACCGTGGTCCCAAGCTATGGAGGGCCAGAAAAAAGTAAATGAGGATTGAAAACATAAGAGCAATACAGACAACAGGAAAAAAAAGATTTGGGTTTGAAAAATGAGTGTTGTATAAAATTACTACCAACCCACCCAGTATGAAACAGACTTCCTAAACTGATGGCAAATCTTCTAGACACACACCCACATGAATTAGATTATGATATGGTAGCCTTGGAAGACTAGCAAGCACTAGACAGAATAAAAATGCTGGGTCCTACATCTGGCTTTTCCAGCTTTCTTAGTCATGTGTGCTACCACCAAATGTTTCTCTCCACCCGAGGTTAGGCATGGCCTTACGATGTGCTTGGTCAATGGAGTATGACCAGCAGTGATGTGCCCCTTTCGGGCAAAAGCATTAGAATCAGTGAGTAGTTTGCACTGTTCTCTCTTTTTCTGTCATGATGACAGATGTTCTCTCCTCTTCTGTCACCATGACTGATGATGTTCTCGAAGGCATTCGTCACCCTGCATTCCTAAGTAAAAATGACATGGAACAGAGCACCCACAGTAGAAACACAGCCTGAATAAAAAAATAAGTATGTTGTTTTAGCCACTGAGATGTGTTGATTGTTACTGTAGCATAACTCAGCCCAACCTGATTGATCTATCAACTAATGAGCTATGAGAACTAGTCATTTTACCTGGCTGGGTATTAGCTGCCTTGTGTGTAAATCTAAGGGATTAACCCAGAGCAGGGAGGCTTAATCTGGGGGTCCATGAGGAGTGGGCTTCGGAATGACAATGAATTCCCAAAATTATTGCAAATAGTGTATGTGTGTGTGAGAGGGGGGGGG
>NW_006369809.1:0-894 GCF_000327345.1 Myotis davidii
TTTTTTTTTTTTCAGGGAATAACCACCCTTGGTATGGTACAAAGCATATGGTATGACTAACAATTGTTAAACAAATTAGGAAGAAAGTGAAGCAATAGAGATAAAGATGGTTCGAAGAAGCAGAGGTTTGTCTTGGATAAAATTTTTATATATTATTTTATCTTAGAAAATAATTATAAAAAAACTTGAGAACTAGGCTGAACATGGAATGTTTGTGTATGATGGTGGTGGGAGGGGAATATTTGGCAAAATCTGGAGAAGGTGGTGAGAAAATTTAACTACATAAAATTTTATGTTTCAAAACAATAGATATTTGGAGAAGTAAATGAAACCATTTTATCATAAACTAAAAAGACATGATGAGAAATTTGATTTATAATTATGAAAACAGGACTGTCACATATTACAAAACTAAACTGAACACAGTGTTCCAGGATGTATACAAAAGGGAGGCTGAAATTAGATCAACCAATTGAGAAGCAATGGCAATAACTCAGACAAGAAGCTGTGAGAGTTTGGATTAAAATAAGAGAGTGCATCTTAGACATTTTGATGGATATGTTTACAGAATTTGACTGCTGATTGAATATAAGAAATAAAAAGAAGATTAGAATAAATGATAAATCTAAGATTTTGAGTGTTCATCTCTAAATGAGGAGTTTAGGGCGTGGAGGTGAAATGAGAACAGAATCGTGAATCAGATTTAAGCATACTGAGTTCATGGTTTGCAGTATTCAAATAGTGGAATGGATGCTGGGGAAAAGGCAAAAGGTTGACAGAAATCAGAGCCTAAGGTAGAGATTTGACAATCAGGCATTGTTGGACCTGTGAAAGTGGGTGATGTTTCTCATAAAAATAGTACAAAAAAAGAACAAATGGCAAAGTTCAAAGCCA
>NW_006369810.1:0-894 GCF_000327345.1 Myotis davidii
GTTGAGAACCACTGCCCACCTTCCTTAGTTTCTTGAATAGAAGGAACATCATTTCTGAATTATATATTTAAACATTTATGTTCCAAACTGTCACATGCCATCTGTGTTCAGAGAGGTAATAGAAAACCACAGGCAACTGAATATGACTTTTTTGATACGCTGCTTTTCCTAGTGGCATCCTATTCTGCCCTTACTTTCCTATCCATGTAAGCATTTGCTAAGATCAATGTTATTTTGCCCTACTCTGAGCTGGATTCACCCTTCGCTCTTTCTGCTTTCATTTAAACTCTTTGGTTCCCTTCAACATTCCATTCTTTTTGCTCTTGAGAGCTCTTCCATGCTCTCCTTCTGTATTCTTATAGTTTCCCCTCCTTCATGCTTGTATTTTCTATTTCCCTCCGTTCCTGTTGGCCTGTGCTGACGAAAACATTCTAAACTGACTTACTGAAATACTTGTGTCCCTATAGCCCAGCACTCTCCATCCTCTCTCCCTATTTTCTCTGTTCACCTAGTTTGGATAGAAATCTTCAAAACCAGGTGAATATTACTTTTTGAGCAGCCCTCAATTTAAAATACTGAAGTTGAAACATGAGTAGCGGGAGACTACGTTACACACAAGACATCCTGCATATATACATATTCTTAGTTTTCTACATCACCGAGGTTTTCATTCTGTATATGTTGAAACACTGTGAACAAGTCTTGATTTCATTGTCAACATGAATGTTCCTTAGCACTCACTATTACAAAAAGGAAGGGATTAGATGGAACAACCAACCTAACATCCTAATGTAACAGAGGAGGAAAAAACAGATTTTGTGAGAGAGCCAACGACTTGTCCAAAGTCACAAAGCTATTAAGTGTCAAAATCTAAACTGAAATTAGGTCTGCAGA
>NW_006369811.1:0-895 GCF_000327345.1 Myotis davidii
CTTACCAATGTAAAGCCATTTTTTAGGTTTTAGTGAATGCTCAAAATTGTCCAGTGTATAATTATTGGTTTTATAAGACAAGGAATGACATTTTATAGTTACCAAAGTGCACATACCAAAATTCAATTTTCAGGAAAATGGCTCTATAAATTATGTCAGTTGTTGTTGATATTGCATCAGTTGGTAAATTTTACTTTTCTGAAAAGTAGTGTTTAGGAAGATTACATAATTCAACATGATGACTGTCATCTTTAAAAAAACATGTGCCTGTGTGTGTATATGTGTGTTTATACACACATATATAGCTCCTCTTGGTGTTTCTCTAGACAACTTTTGATGACTATATATAAAAGACATTGGAAACACATTTTATCCTACATACGATTGGACTAGAAAACCTGCCTAGAATATGCTCAATTTGGATTTTAAACAATCTTCTTTATTGCATTTAATAGAAAACATGAATAATGGAACATTTAGAAAATCAAGAGCTGAAATGAGTCACTAATAAATAAATCCTATTGATCACAATGTCTATAGTCAAAATTGTGTTCCTGTCTTATTCAAAGAGAAAAGAAATACATGGTTAGTAAAAACACTAGGAGATGTCAGCCAATGGTGATGTCTCCTAGATTCCTGGCTTTTTATGCTCATCTGTGCTGTTAAGCCTTTTTTATAGCTACTAGACTGGCATTTTAAACATTTCAATCAAACTAATGCAATGACAAGAGCTCATTCTATCATGTAGTTGTGCTGCTTTTCAGTATACTTAATTCTCCTTTTTGTTATAATTAATAATGTTTCAATGAACTCACAATAGTTTGCTGTTCTTCTTTAACTGTAATATACATAATATGTACTTCTTTATTTCTGTAATATAGTCCCTCTATATTTC
>NW_006369812.1:0-895 GCF_000327345.1 Myotis davidii
GACAAGGTAGACACAGTGCCTGCTCTCAAAGACTCAGACTTCAGTTGGGAGATAAATTATTAACATTAAATAAAGAAATCTTAACTGAGATAAGTGCCCAAAAGAATTGGGGCCAAAAAACAAAACAAAACAAAAAAAACTGGGGGAGCTACTTTATCCAAGGCCTCTCGAAGGAAATTCACTTCAGGTGAGATCTTAAGGATAACAAGGAGCAAGCAAGTGGAGGGTAGGCTGATCCAGGCAGAGGGAACACGGGTACCAAAGCCTCAATACTGGGAGGTGCCTGGAACCCACCGAATGAAGAGGGAGCAGTTTGTGATCAGACTGGAGAGGTAGGTAGATTCAGTTGATGTTGTTCATGTTGACCAGGGTAAGGAATTTAGATTCTATACCAGATCAAATGGGAATGTCCCGAAGAGTTTTAAGCTAGGAAAGCCGACTCATTTCTAAGACCGCTCTGACTGCTACGCGAAGAAGGATGGCAAAGGGGAAGCTAGATTGAACTGGATAAACATGTATGTTTGTGGGGTAGGTCAGTAGAGCGGGCAAGCATGGGGAAAGAGAAGGGTCGGGATGGATGTCGGATATTTTGCTTAAGGTAGCTGGAGGCATTATTTATTGAGATGACTCAGACCAGGTTTAAGAGGACAAAATCGAGAGTATAATTTTGGATGTTAAGTTGAGATACCTATTGGAGAGCCAAGTGGAGATATCAGGAAGGTAATCTAAAGGGCAAGGGAGAAGCGGAACTGGAGAATCCTCAGCCCATAGTGTTTAAAGTCAAAGGAGTGAAGTATAGCCTAGGAATAGAGTCGATAACATTGTACTATATGGTGCCAAGTGGGTACTGGAAATATTGGGGGACTGTACACCTGAAACTAATACAAAATAATAT
>NW_006369813.1:0-895 GCF_000327345.1 Myotis davidii
GGTCTGCCTGAGCGGATGATTTGGTGTATCTGATGGAAGCTAGATCATGATGACAAATTCTGGCTACCGGGTCACTCTATATCCCAAGTTCTGACATAGCATCACTTTTAAGGCCTAAAAGCATGTCAGGAGCTCTTTTCCTGTTGTTGCAGAGGAATGGCCTTGCTCCAGACCCCTAGGAGTCTTCCCTTCTACTCTCATTAGGTCCTGATAGAGGTTCCATAAATGATTTTTCATCTTTCCAACATGGGTTAGAGGAGATACAAGGGGCAGTAATGTGCCCCTTTTTTGGAGGGCATGTCAATCATGCCCCAACTATTGGAGCCTTAAAAACATAATAGATACAGCAGATCCCTAAATGATCATAGATGTGGACGGTGCACAAGGCCATTAAACTCTCACACTATGTTCTAAATTGCTGATGACTAGATGTATCCATTTCCAGAATTCAAGAATTCTCAAGAAACAGCTAGTCTTTTTTCATCTATATTTCCATTTACTGTCCAGGGAGTACTTTCTGGTCTAGGTCTTCTCCCAACAGGAAACTTGAAAAAGAACAAAGGAATCCACAGACAGGACCCCATCCTAAGGGACAGAGGCTCCCACTGGGCTGGTGGCCCCATCCAGATGTGAGGGACAGGGAAAGGTGCCAGATCAGGAGAGGCAGTGAGCAGCATCCAGGTGATCCTGTGGGGACAGCAGAAGGACCTATGCCTGTGGGAAAAGAAGAGGAACAAGCCAAGTCACGGAAATACATAAAGATGTCAGCAGACAGTGGAGGTCAGGAGAGGATAAGGGCTAGGGGGTGGCTGTCATGAGCTTCGGAAGGTGCAGAGCAAAAGGCAGGTAAACTCTGTATTAGCTTATGGGACACAGGGTCCTAGTGAGGGACTGG
>NW_006369814.1:0-895 GCF_000327345.1 Myotis davidii
GCCTTAACATTATTTGGCATTTTCATCCATTTTCATTTGGACTCACAAACACTGTGAAGACAGCCAGAGGTTTCAGTCAAATGTTTACTCTCCACAATTTTCCCCCAGGTAGAGAGATATTTTTTTCTCCCTTTGATCAACAGCCTTCAGACATAGTCCCAGGAGGCGGAACAAGAGAGAGGGAAGTGCAAAAAAATGAGAGGGAAAAGAAGTTCTAGATAATCTCAGGGAAATAGCTCAAAATGCTTACAGATTCTGTCTTTGCTTTAAGTGTAACATAGATCAGTAATCATAGCAAACCAATATTTTCACATATATGTTCAGGAAAGTGTGTGAAATGAGGTTTTAAGTTCTTTCCTTGAGCACACATTTCACCCCACAGGGCTTCTCGCTGCTCTGTGACTAGGCTGTGTTTGTGTATGTGTGTGCCCAGACTTGACAAAACGCAGTGAAAGTGAATATGGACAAGGAGAATGATTCTTCCCTGTGTGCTGGCTGAGGGAAACAGTCATCAGGCAATCACCTTCCTATGTGTTTTATTTAGGTGAACCCATTTAACATCATTGAAGTGAACATCACTTTGGATTTCCACTTCTCATTTGAAGACACAGCCTCATAATGAAAGTGAGGAGTCCAGAGAACACGGAAAGTAAACGGCAGTGGTGCAATTTAACCTGGGATCGATCCCATTTGTATGCTCTTTTAAAATATGCTGTCGAATAAAACAATTGTGACCACCTACCAGGAGCCTCATTGTACATGTATCCATTCGTTTCTGGAACAGCTGTCTTAAGAGATTTCAGGAGCACAATGTGGCTTTCTTTGCCTTATAAGAAATAACTAATCTAAGGGAAAATTTTACACTTCCAGCTTAAAAAAAAAAGTGGGGGGGGGG
>NW_006369815.1:0-895 GCF_000327345.1 Myotis davidii
CGGGAAACTCGTAAGTCAAGGCCCCACTGTAATGGCAGTTGATGCAAGCCAGGATTCTCATGTTACAGTAGAAGTTACAGGTAAGCAGGGTAAGGAGTCTAAAATAATGCATGTGGTAATGAGCTAAAAATGGAAACTTTAGGATGCATTCATGGTTAGCTTAAAATGATGATTACATTTAGAAATATTTATAGATATATGTAAATGCTCACATATGTATATTTCCTTGCCCTTTCAGCTGTGAGGATCTCAGTGTCACTGAGGACAGAGAGCACTCAGTTCTTGGTATCTAATAATATACCCCCATTAATAGGAACTAGGTCTCTCTTGATAAATGACTGATTCTAGTCTGGGGAAATAAATATGCAAAATGAGCCTAAAGTATAGTTAGTGCCAGAAAGTAAGAAAGTGCTCAAAAACAACAAAAAGCTATAGGATGTTAGGATTTATTTAACAAGAACATATAAATATAGTTTCATTATTTGTGAAAAATGTGCTACATATGTAAGATATTAATAATTGAGGAAACTGATTATGGAGTACACAACAACCCTGTCTGCTATTATTGCAGTTTTAGCATAAATTTAAAATGACTTTTTAAAAAGATTACTAATAGCCTTAAACAAACTACTTAAAATAATTTAAAATTTCAGACTACTAAAAGTGAAATAATTTTGAGATTTCTGTATATCCATGACTCCTATTAAAAGCTCAAAAGTGTTCATGATGGTTTTAAAATAAGTTTTTATTGTGGTATTAAATTCTGTGTAAGAAACTATTACATTAATAAGCACAGTTAACAATGACTGTAGAGATAAAATCGTGAAGATAATTAGAGAAATTTGGCCAAATTACCCAAAGGTTTAGGATTAGCTTCATGGATGGTTATGTGTGA
>NW_006369816.1:0-895 GCF_000327345.1 Myotis davidii
CGATGCCCAACCAACTGAGCCACACCAGTCAGGACTTAACTTCTTGATATAAATCCTATAAGTGAAATATGGGTTAAAAGGCATGTGCAGTTTACATTTTGATACCTAGTGCCAAATCGCCCTCTCCAGAGTTCCTACCAGTTTATATTCCCACCAACTAGTACTGCATAGACGGCCTGTTTTTTCCATACTCATACCAACCTAGATATTTATTTAACTCTTTCATCTTTGCCAGACAGATAGGTGGAAAGTTATATTGTGTTTTCATTTGTATTTATACATTATTCTGAAGTCCTTAAAAATACTCTGAGACCTCTTCAGATTGTGTACTTGAAGACCTACCTACTTCGAATCTTCTTTTCCTAGAATGCTGGCAACTAAACAAAGTAAAAACAAAACAGAACACAAAAGCCAATCAACTCATCTTTCTCTAGCCCTTCTCTAGGTCAAAATTAAAACCTCTTTCTCCTCTTCTTTCTGTTTTTTTCAGTAATGGAATACCATCCACTTGAATTTAAGCTCCAGAAACTGGGAATTCTATCTGTTTTTTTCCCAGGATTTCCTCAGCACCTAGAATAGTGCCTGGTATATCTTAGGTGCTCGGTAAATATTTGTGGAATGAAATAATCTCCCAGCCATTTGAATCACACACTCTAATCATACCCGACTCCTTTGCTGTCTACCGATATGTCCCATATCTCATGAAGTCAAATTGCTTATACACCCTGAATGTCTGTTATGTCTTCCTGTTATCCCCTTACTTACTGACTTACAGGCATCTAGCTAGGAGCCCTTCTCTTCAATCTCTTAGAGTACTCCCTTCTATTAATTTTATCTTTAAATATACAAATCTGATAATATCACTGCTTTGCTTTAATTCCTTGATAGTTTTTAA
>NW_006369817.1:0-895 GCF_000327345.1 Myotis davidii
TCCCTTTTACATGATCATGAATGCCATGGTCCTCTCATTACCTAGAGCTATTCTATTTAACTTTCTCCATTGACTTTAATCTTGATTTTGTTCAAAGTATCACAATGTACATTTTCCTGGCCAACTTCTAGAGACCTATACCTTAGTCTAGGCATTAGCCACTAACTGTAAGTTTAATTGACTAGACAGGCTGATTTCAAATTTAAACAATTCAGAAAGTCTTTTCTTGACTGACACTAGAAATATTATTAGTGTGATTTAAAATTTTGTGGCTTGAAATAAGGCATATTATAATATAATGTGTATAGTATGGATCAAAGTTCATTATTTCATCATCAATGCTCACATACTATTTATTGGGAGCACACTTTATTAACTCTAGTGGAAGTCAAACTTAGAGAACTTTGTTAGAAATTTCAAACTTGTTGGAAATTTCTCTTAGAGACTATGTTTGTGTAAATAAAATATAGCAGAGACATAAATCCTCCATAGAGTGGAGTAATGACAAGATTGACAACACCAGTTTCATTTCTTATGCTCTTTATACTTGGCAAAAGCAAATTCTCTGATTACCCAGATGGCTCTCTACATTTCACATGAGATGAATATTGAATGAAAAGGCAGAAATCATGCCTGACAGACTGTAATCCTGGATTTTTGGACTCACGAGACTATTCTGAAGCATGTCAACTGAGTAAGCAAAATTAAACATTGCTTGATATCTAGGGTGAGATTTCTCATTACGCTTTTGCTTTATCCTTCATGTCAATAATTGTGCTTTTCATTTTATCCCAGACTGTCATTACTAACATAATGTTAGATGATCACAGGAGACAAGTAAGAGAAAAAACACATACATGTTATTTACATTTAAACTACCCAGGGCTATAAAAAA
>NW_006369818.1:0-895 GCF_000327345.1 Myotis davidii
TGTTGTTGTTGTTGTTACCCGAGCCCACCCCCTGGGGTCCCATCACAACTGCCTGAGTGACTCCAGGAGTTATTTCCTCCCAACCCAGAGAGTGTGTGTCATTCACACCTCCTGTGGGGTGGGTGAGGTTCTTCCATCACCCGATGCCACATGGGTCCTGCCACTGTTCAGAGAGCGCAGAGCAGCACAGAGCAGTCGCCCACAGCCCCGCTTCAGCCGCACGAACCAAAAGGACCCATTGGCACGGAATCACTTTAAAGGAACAGCCGGAAAACACATTCAAAGGGCTGATGATAATGAGTATGCTAATGTGATTTCCATTGGGTGCCTGTGCTACCTCCAAAAGCTCTGTGTGATGTTCTTCATGGATTCAAAGCTCCCATTGAAGTCCACGGGGGATTTGGGTTGAAATAGCATCAAAGTTTGCACTTAAATGGACAAAGCGAGGGAGTCGTGAATGAAGGGTAAGCTTCACATTGACCCTGATACTGTTGACCTTGAGGGGGAAACACAGGCCCTGGTTGGCGGTAAGTTCAGCCTCTAACTGGGCAGCTGTATGTTTGGGTGGACAGAGCCAGCAAGTGTTAAACGGGGGGTGGGGCCCCCCTTTACATGATGAATACCCTCTGGAGGCTTGGGTTCCAATCCCAGTTCTTCACTCACTAGCCAAATGCTCTTGGACAAGGTAAATCTGTGCTCTGATCGAGCCTCCATTTCCCCGTCTGTCAAGTGACATGGATGAAACCTGCCTTGCTGAGTTGCTTCCGAGACTGAAGAAGAAATATGTATGTGGGAGGAGGCAGGACAGTAGAGAACATCTTGGAGCTCCCTAGCCTCCCAGCCAATTGGAGGCACAGCCAGGGTGGGGTGAGCCCAGGCCCTGGTCCCCAGGCCT
>NW_006369819.1:0-895 GCF_000327345.1 Myotis davidii
TCAGTATTCCTTGGGATAGTAAATGGTATGTATTTGGGTTCTTCAAAGATTCTGGGTACATGCTGCCTAGTTTCCTAGAATTATCTTTTAAGAAAACAATTCCTTGACTTCTTGTATCTACCAATATCCCTTGTTACGTGAAATAAATAATTCATTATTTCTATACATATTGAAAGAGAGCTATACCATAGATTATCATATTCTGATTACCTTTAAATTGTGTTTTGGCATTTATCAGGGCAAAATGTTGAAGTTTTGAGATAAAATATACACAAAACATGTGTATACTGTGGAGCACCTTATTTTCTCAGTATGAAATAGTACTTACAGGTTTTTTTTGTTGCTTCTATAGATACACATTAAAAATAAAAATGTTTTAGTAGTTGGATATTTTAGAAGAGTTGATGAATGTTGAATTTCTGTACACTGGTGATTCTGAAGGGGCAACTTGCACACCCTATTTTAACTAGCCAATGGGGGAAATCAATCAATTGTGAATGCACCAGGGAAGGGAATGTCCTGATTTATTATTGAATTCAAAGGTGGTATAGAGTCTTCTCTCTCAGGTTCTATGATTGATACCTAGTGGCTATCTGGAATACTATGTTGAGAAAGATTCTGAGTCCATTTGGGGTTCAAGGGGGGTGAGAGTGCTATGATCCATTAGCAAAAAGAGGGGAGAAGGGAATGCTCATATGTGTTTCACGTCTGTAGATTCACTGGTTTAGACCGATTCCAGTGAATAACGCGTTGGCTTTTGCAGCTGAAACAGTTCCCAAGAATGGGGGAAATGAGGTTATGTGTGAAAAGATAACCAACACAGATGGATTTTAATAAGATTTTATGAGCTAGACACAGTGGCATAATTCGCAGATATGGTCCCTTAGCTTTTGCT
>NW_006369820.1:0-895 GCF_000327345.1 Myotis davidii
CCAAACCCACCTTTCTGGGCTAATTTCTTAGCATCACTCATATCCAGGTACATCAGCCCACAAGCATTCTGTTAAGACTGGTCACTCTGCCTGAATGCCCTTCCTCAATTTTCTCCTTTGCTGCCTGCCTACTTCCTACTCACACTTAAGACCCAGCTATAATGTCACCTCCTCCCTGAAGACTTCCTGATTCCTCTTAACTTGCTTTATCATGGTATGCATGACTCTGATCTGTATTATAGTGACTCTCTCCAGTGATTGCAAAAAAATATGTGAAAGGTGGAGATGTCTTCTACTGTGATCTTATAAAGTCGTGTGATGAGATCGCGTTGAATAAACATTCTCGCCAATGCCCAAAGAACTAAATGATCCTTGATAACAGCTATTCCTGGAACGGCTGAGTCCTCACAGATCACCTAATCTACCATCTTATTTTACTAAAGAAGAAAGTGAAGGGAAGGTCATGGGCAGTTAGGGCAGAGGTCAGCCTTGAAATCGATGCTTCCTAATTCACTGTCTATTCTATAAGAGCAATTTGCCCCTTTCCTGAGAATTTGGGGTAAGCAGGACTTACCATCACCCCTGACATATTTGGCATCTGTGATGTGCCTCTTTGTCAACCCCATCTTTCAGGAGCCCTCCTGCTCTCTGCCTCCCTCACAGCTAATTGAAGAAGGCACAGATGGGAACTCTATAGGCAGCAGACGAATATCCCTTCCATCTTACCTTTGATGGGAAGGGAAAAACCTTATTCCTCTTAAAGAAATTTCTCTGCCTCATCTTTGCTTTATTGAGGTATAGCTGGCAAATAAAAATGGTATATATTTAAGGGTACAACTTATGTTTTGATCTATCAAATGTATACATTGTGAAATGATCACCACAATCAAACTAA